>NC_056742.1:53982646-54167646 GCF_019279795.1 Protopterus annectens
TTTACAGTGCATAGGTGGTAGACTGTTTCTGTGCATCTTTATCCTGTACCATGCAAAGAAAGTACTTAAGCCACTGTGTTCAGAGTACCAGCAGCCATACCCCTCTCTGTCTGTGTTTCCTACTACCCTTTTCCCTTACCCCCTGTACGCATTACCTGTCACTCCCATTCACTGCTACCTTTATTTCAGTTACCTTGTTCCATTCTGTCATTTGCCCACTAGGTGGTGCTCCTAGGTAGCCTCAGGCCATTACTTCTTCACCACACTTTTTCCTAGCCTCTTCCATGGATCTTGTCCCTGACTGCTCCCCAGACTAGCTGCTCTACCACCTGCTTTGTGTTGCTGCTCTTATTCCTTTCCTTCTACACCCTATAGCTCCATAACTTCTTTTCTATCTCCTCCCACTCCTCTATCCATCTCTACCTCCAACCTGCTCTTCCAAACTCTACTTGCCACTGCCCACCTTCACTGCACCTGGAACCTGCTACATCTCTGATTGTCTCTGCTACATTTTAATCTACCTGCTCTAACCCGCTCCGTTCGCCCTGTGGGCTCACTCCGCTCCCCTACCCTACCCCCAATTCCCACCTACCCCCAGTGCTGTTAAACTTAAACATAACAAGCCACACCCACGTAATTAATCTCCCTATCGCCTTAGACTTCTAATTGAGAACTCCTCCCATAACTAACTATCTCCTTAATCATCCCCACCCTTTTGACTAAGGTACAATTATCCTCTAAACTACCAGACCACACCTTATTTATTTACTTTATCTTACTTTTTACATTACCTCACTAAACCAACTTTCTAAAATGACCTTCTTACATAACTCTAACCTTAAATATTATCTTTTTATAACTTCTTCATTACTATTCCTAACTTTACCCTACACCCTAACCCTCTATGAGCACTTCTCTCTAGTTAATAATAAACATCCCCACCAACAAACTATACCAAACTCACATCTCAGCTCCCTCTCCCATAGCAATATAACCTCCACTTCAGTTTACTTACTCCCAAAGTTTCATAGATCTTCTCATATTACCTACCTCCCCAGCAAGTTAAGCTCACCCAAGTACTTTAAAAACATAAAGACTGTACTAAAACATCCTATTCATCTTTTATTAGATGGAGATGTTCATCATAATCCCGGCCCTAATCAACAAATTTACAGTAACCAACAAAATATCAATAATCCACAAACACAAACATCTAATGGAATTTCTACCTCCACACAATTAGGTAACTCTCTCAAAATAGCTCAACTTAACATCCGTAGCATTAACAACAAACTCAGTCAATTACATGCTCTTTTACAAGTTCATGCATTTGATATCCTTTGTCTTACAGAAACTTGGTTAAAACCCTGTACTCATGACCTAGAAATAAACCCACCTGGATACAACATCCTCAGATGTGACCGTACTTCCAAAAAGGGTGGTGGTATAGCTATCTTGTATAAATCAGAACTTCAAGTTTCATCCTATAATGCACCTCTACCTCCTAATACCAATGCCAAAACCCTTACTATTAAACTACAACTTATTAAATCTAAATCAATTTTTATAATCTGTACCTATATCCCGCCTGGAAATAATACTAATACTCTTGAAAACATTCTTAGTAGCCTTTCCACCCCACTTCCTCAAGAAACAATAGTACTAGGTGACTTTAATATTGACTGGACTACCTGTAGCTCCCCTAATCCTAACACCCACATTAATCTTTATGGTTTCACCCAAATAATAAATACCCCCACAAGAATCCACAAACCTAGTAATAAAGAAACCACTCTTGACTGGATCCTTGTAAATAGTCATCCTGAAGCCTATATACCAGGAACACTACCTGATGATATTAGCGACCATGTTTTAACCTATATAAAAAAGCAAAAGGCTCATAATCCTATCAATAACACCTTTATAACCTTTCGTACAAAAAAACACTTCCAAGTAGATAGCGTTCAAAATGAACTAAAAGCCTGTAACTGGTCACCTCTGAAACACCTCAAACTAGATGTTTCTTACTTCAATACTAAATTCCTACAAATCCTGGATTTCCATGCCCCCCTTTGATCCTCCAGAGTCAGGACCAAAGCAGCTCCATGGCTCACACAACAAACCAAGGAAAAAATGTTCCTACGAAACAAAATATGGGCCAAATGGAGAGCCACTAAGAGCTCTGCAGACCATCTACTCTTTAAACAGCTAAGCAACTGGGCGCCATAGTAAAAACACATCTGACACAGATATCCTTCAGAAGGGTCTCACAGAACGGATAAACTGGTGCCAGGTGGCAATCCACTGAAGCACAAGAAAGTTATCAGGACCTGGGGGGACAGGTTGATAGTAGTCTGTCATCATTCACCCATGTAGCTAAAGTAGTAGTAGAGACCTTCTTCTACATTGCCCACCTTGAAGGGATTGGATCTAGATCAAGGGAGGTCATAGTCTCCATCACTCATCCTTTCATCATCACTCATCAGACCAATGATGCCCCACAATGCCCCATTCGAATGATAACACTTAAGTTCCTCACCAAAAGGATAAGGGTCTCAAAAATCTGTCCTATGCTGCCCCACTGAAAGAACTCCCAGCTCTATCAGTCGCTACTTACTGCTCAGAGGTGACCCTTGCCTAACATAACATACAAGGCCATGTCCCACAGATTTGATGAATGCTTCAAACACCAAAAAATCATCCATCATCATCACAAAAAGGGGTGGCGTAAGCCACAAGCGATACCTATGAACCTATGAACCTAAATGCAACCAAAAAGGACATTATCATAGACAAAAAAAATTATTATCTCCACCTTCAACAAGCTCATACAAAAACCCCACAAAAGTTCTGGTCAGGCATCAATAAACTTCTCCGACCAGGACATTCCAAAACTCCAGTCCCAACTTCAATTCCTCATGACAATCCTTTGCAAATAGCTGATGCCTTCAATAATTACTTCACTGAAATTATTCAGAATCTTGCAAAGACACTCCCTCCCAGTCCTCCCAACCCTTTACAAAACATAAACAATTCAGCGCCCTCCTTCCACATACAACCTGTACCAACATCCTTTATCTGCAAACTCCTTCAAAAACTTAAGCCTTGTACCCCTTCTGCTGACTGCCTGCCAGCTGAATATCTTCAAATAGCTTCCAAAGTCATAGCTTATCCCATATCCATCCTTATAAGCCGTACCATCACAGAAGGTAGGATCCCATCCATATGGAAAGTCTCCCACATTATCCCTTTACATAAAGGAGGCAAATCCACTGATATCTCCAATTTCCATCCATTTGCATTACTCTACCCACTTGCCAAAATAATGGAAAAATGTATTCACCATCAACTACTTCAACACCTGCTCAACAACAATTTACTTGCCAACTGCCAGCACGGCTTTAGGCCCTTTCATAGTACAACCACTGCCCTGCTAACTTTTGCTGACTGTATAAACAGAAATTGAAATAATAATTCTCTGTCTTCCGCATTATTTATTGACCTATCAAAAGCCTTTGATATGGTTAACCATGACTTACTAATCAGTGTACTAAAAGCACAATCTCTTGACCCTCAAGCAATACTTTGGTTTATATCCTATCTAAAAAACAGACATCAAGCAGTGCTCTGGGATAATAACCTATCCACACCCCTCCCCGTAAACATTGGAGTCCCACAAGGCTCTATATTAGGCCCTCTTTTATTTTCCATTTTTATTAATGACCTCAATACTGTTTTTCCTCAAGCCACCTGTATTCAATATGCAGATGACTCTACTCTAATATGTTCTTCTAATTCATTAATCTCTCTTCAAACCCTTAACCAAACAGTATTTAACACTGTTGAAAATTGGTTTTCTGACCATTGCCTCCTCCTTAACCCCAAAAAAACAAAATTGTTACTTTTTGCTCCCACCCAAAAGTCTCCATCTACCCACTTCACAATTACCTCTAACAACGGTACCACTATTTCCCCTGATACTACTACACATCTCCTGGGCATTACTATAGATAATAACCTCAGCTATGATGATCATATCAACAATAATATACTGATGGTCAATATAAAACTTGGCTCCTTGTATAGAATTAAACGTTACCTCACACTTCTAGCTAGAACCACCATTGCCCAGACCCACCTCACTTCTACCCTATTCTATGCTTCTGCTATATATACCAATCTATCAAATTCGAATCTAAGTAAGCTCGAAACTAGCTATAGCAATATAACAAGATTTGCCACTGGCACCCCTTTTAGAACCCACCACTGTCACAACCTTAAACAACTCGGGTGGTCTGAACTACAAAACCAGCTGGTGTATAATCAACTAGTGATCACACAAAAAATCCTTCATCACCCAAATAATACTCCAATCCTCTCTAACCTAATCACCCCATATAAAAATCTTGCGACACTTCGTTTAGCTAATAAGTTACTAATCACCAATATCAAATCTAATAATAAAGCTGGAGACTCCCTTTTTACCAACGTTGTGGGAAAAATATGGAACAAGCTTCCTATGTCACTCACATCTCTCTCATCTACATCTCTCTACAAAAAACACCTCAAAGAACTTATGAAAAATCATTGGCTCTGTCCCTGCACTAAACCTCACTTTTCCTATTAAACTCTTTGCCATATGCCCTCCTTATGGGCGTTGTCCCCTCTCTAACTTTAATCCTAGAAACTAACTTTATTCCAGCCCTCATGTGTAACATTTGTTCTCTACCCTCAACTCGTGTTCCCCTACTTTGACTTACAAATGGCAACATTAGAACCTCAAGTGTACCTGTACCTCCTTATATCTAAAACCCATGCAAAGACTCTAAACTACTTTTCCTCTTCTTAGACAAACTTTTTATTTAATTATAACCCATACACTATTAAATTCTAAACTTTAGTAACTTTTAAGTATTACATATAGTAATTTTGCTATATTTGGAGCTTATCTCCACATGAAAGCTATTAGTGTAAGTAGAGAATTTTTATTTTGTAATTTCTATTTTTGTAATTTTTATTATCTAATTTCTATTTTGTAATGTTATTATGTTTGGAGCTTATCTCCCTGGGTATCTACTGAAAATGGACATGTATCCAGCTAGACTAGCCCAGTCAACAAATGTAAAATAAATAAATAAAATAAAATATATAAATTGTTTTCTTTTGCCTACTGTGTGACATTGAGCAAGTCATTTACCTAGATAGTGTTCCTAGGTCACCTGTGAAAAGAGACAGCTTTGTATATTGGGCTTTCCTTGTCAACAAATAAGTAAAATAATAAACAACTAAATAAATAATCTTCTTCCCTATCTGCCGTTTTTAGAACAGCAGTAAAAATAATTGCCTACATCAAACCTTTTTATCCTAATGACATTTTAGAGAAATATAAATACTTACTTTTTACTTGAAATACCTTTATGCAAATGCATGCTCCCTTAAAACATCCCTTTGTATGAACACTTCCCTTGAAACACTTCCACAAAAAATTATATTCACTAATGAGCAAAAATTACTCTGATTAATGTTTAAAAATCTTATAAAGTTTGACTTTGTTTTTAAAAAATGAATGCCATTTTTGATTTGCTAACAGAATTCCATCACGATATTTTCTAGAAAAAATCTTGAATAGTAATAAGGGAAATTAGTTTTTTTTTTTTTTTTATCATCTGTTTTCTCATATATACTTAATTCTTTCATTTCAATATCAGCCATCAAACTGCACAATTTTAATGTAAAAGCTACTTTATTTCAGTCTCTTATTACCCTTGCGAGCATTGTTTACTATTGTTCTTTTTCTAATACATATACAATTTTTGTGTAGTTGTTGCTTCATTATTGTTCAGTTGGCAAGCTCTTTTTATTGCGCTTCCGTAATTACATCCTTGAAAAAAAAACTTAGTCATTCTTTTCCAAAAATCACACTATGCCATTATTAAATTTGTGTCTGTCATACTCCATAAGCATTTTATATTACTCTGAAAGTGCTTTGGATAAGAAAAGTTAGTTTTTTTTTATCATACGTATCAGTATTTTACTCAGGCTGCCATCTTGGTATTCTATTCACTTGCTGTCCAGCTACAGGCTTACTGAGCCTGATTCCATAAGACTTACTGTCAGTGTTAGTGACCACTGACACTGTGAGCAGGTCTATTTTAATCTGGCCCCAAGAGTAGCCCTTTTTATTGATAGGCCTTACACTGAAGCAAGTCACTTACACTGAAGACAAGTCATTTGAAATCAGGGATAACTTACACTGCTTCTGGCATGTCAATAGCTCTTGTATGAGTTGTCTTCATTATGTATTTGCTGCAAAATACATTGCAGAAAAATACATTTTAGAGTTGAAATACTTGCAGTTCTTTTTTTTTTTTTAAAAATAGTTTTGTCCAAAAAATAAAAGATATAGCTTACTTTATAAAAAAGGGAAAATAAAATAGAAATAAATATGCTATCTTAAGAAACAGCCTATGCATGTTCTTCCCACCTCTGGGTTATCTGTACACAAAATACAAGTGCTAAAGACTGCCATGTGAATGTAAGGCTAAGCTTATAAAGATTCTGACAGATCAACAACCTAGTAACTACCTGGGCACCTATAATTACACTTTTTGATGCAAACAGCTAATACATTGAACTCAGGTGAAGAACAAAAGTAAGACACAGATCACAAATCAGAAAAGCATAAAGTCTTCTGTAAGTAATCCACAATGTCGCTTCAATCAGAATAACACTCTCTGTGTACTGATTCCCATCTCAGAGCTGATATTCTGACCTTGGATCACCTTTCCTTTGCAAAGGTATGCTCTAGACTCCTTTGAATCCCTTCTCCAAGTAAAACAGTCTCACTGTCTCTGATTCTTTGTCCTTCTGTTAAATAGGTATAAGATTGTATCTGTAGCCACACTAATCTTTATTATAAACAGTTCCTAAAAGGACCATGAATTGCCTCGCAATACGTAACATTCAGATACCTTCTAGAAATGCAAACAAGTTTTATTGCAACACTGACACAGGTATATCCCATAATAATATCAAACACACACTTCATGCAGGTGATAGTGCCTGTCAGCTGCCATAATTTACCTTGAGCGGGTAGCAGCCTCATGCTATGTTACAATAGTGAAATATTGACAAGTATCATTCTGTCAGAACAGTGTTTCAATAGTTTATACAGCATAGATACTTTGACTTTGATTATGGATCATTTGATCTAGTTTTGATTACAGGCCCAAGAGATAGCAACTGCTCTAGGAAGGATAAGAGTGAATGTTCACTGTCAGCTTATCCATAAAGCAAGTGGGCATTGAAAGAGATTTACTTGTTTATTGGGAAAGTCCAACTTGGAACAAAGCCAATTTTCAGTGGAGACCCAGGGAAAAACACTCCAGACGCATGTTTTGGAAACATGGGAGGAAACCAGAATACCCAGAGGAAACCCACACGAATGCAGGGAGGACATGCAGACTCTGTACAGAAGGCACCCCAGCTGACAATCAAACCAGAGAGCCTCTTCCTGTGAGGCAACAATGCTATGGCTGCACCACTGCACAATCCATGAATGAGATCTACTGCAGGAGGCCAGCTGAGAGAAGGTCAGGTACCATACCTCTCGACTGTACAGAATGTCCAAAATTTTGATTTGGATTTTTGGTCCGTTTCTCATAAAATTGTAGTTTTCTGGCAAATTATTGGCAAAACAGTGAGGGTTAAAGTCAGAAAATAATAACAGACATTTGACTTTCATGGGAGGAATATAAGTAGTAATGATGTACCTCTAAAATTTGATTAGGTATTTCAGTGTGATCCATCTCTACCAATTTGCTTCAGCCAGTGCTTGAGCAGCCTGATAAAAAAAGAAACAACCCATGCAGTTCTGAAGTAAATGATAAGACACATGGCCTTCCAAAACACAGGAGTTCATCTGATAGCATCTCTAAAAATCCATATGAAAAGCCTCTTCTATAAAGTGCTGAATTTATAAAATCCTTAGTAAGTTTCTATTTAGTGTGTAGATAAGGAACGCCACCATCCAAAGGTTTCCACCAGAAAAATAAAGAAGTCCAATAAGGAATAAACCAGGTAGAAACCACCACGATATATATTGATAAAATCGATTTATTACAGATCAAAAATAACAAGCGCTTTCACGTGTACCAAAACACGCTTCATCAGGTTTAACTTAGAACATTCAATGGAGCACTTTTATACATATTACTTAGTATCATCAATTAATAATTGGCAATCATGGTAAATGATCTATCAAGACAATTAGGCAATTTAAGACAGTGAATGTGAAATATACACCAACCCTTACAGAACAGAAAAATAAAATCAGAAAACACAAAAATCATGAAAGCGGAAAACATAGTTTATATCCTAATAAAATAAAAATAATATGATAAGACGAAAATAGTCACCGTATGTTTAAGCCACATAATATGGAGGCAGGGCTAACTTTAAATATATTAATACTAGAACAACTTGTTGTAACAACTTGTTAAAAAAACCAGTAAAACCAATAAAGCCTAAACAACAAAACCCCTTATGAAACTTTTATAAAAAGAATATCTCATGAAGCTACTAAAACTGTTAGAACTATTAGGCTAAAACTAATTGTTAGTCACGTGCCATTAAGACAGGCTTAATACTGACGGACTGGTTCAAGCCCGGGTCAAGATGGGCTCTCAACCTGAAAATCCATCTTAACTCAACCGTCTCTAAATAATTTACTTTATCATCCCCTCTACTATTTATGCCTACTATCTGTAGAACCCTAAAAGTAAAACTGAGATCAGGATATACAGCTACATGTTTGGCCAAGGCACTACGTGAATTCATCTTTCTAATGTCATATATATGATTATACACTCTGTCTCTTCGCCTCCGAGACGTCATACCTACATAAAATGCTGTACATGCTGTACATGTTGCCAAATATATAAGGTTAGTGCTATCACATGTTGTATAAAAACGCGGTCTAAAAGTATA
Source organism: Protopterus annectens (assembly GCF_019279795.1). Taxonomy (NCBI): domain Eukaryota; kingdom Metazoa; phylum Chordata; order Ceratodontiformes; family Protopteridae; genus Protopterus; species Protopterus annectens. The sequence continues at coordinate 53,991,635 of NC_056742.1, forward strand.
GCCAGCATGAGGGTGGTCAAACCAACTCTCACCATTAATGTATTCACACATATTACATTTGTTGCATGGAAAAGTACCATGCCTTGATAATTGCCTATCCATATTGCTGATAAAAGAATGGGTTTTATCAACACATAATAATCTCTTCAGATTTTTACTGTTTTTATATCTGAAACAGGGTGTCATTCCTAATAATTGGGAACACTTATTATCTGTCAATAGTATATTCCAATTCTTTCTTATGATATCAGTGATATATTTTATATCACTAGTATATCTTGTAGTAAAAGGTACCTTATTAGATCTGTGTTGGATCCTATGATTAGGCCTGGTACCAAGTTGTTCCAATGAATCGGGGCGTTCTATATCACTGGCCATAATAGCTGAGACTGGGTATCCCAAACTACTTAATAGAGATACTGTATCGCCTCTATCATAAAACAACTCTCCCATATTATTTAGCTGTATCTTTCTATCATAGGCATTCCTGCATAATCTAGAGATTCTTTTGAATTGACCCTTAACAATGTTGGGAAACACCGAACGTGGGTGCATGCTATTAAAATGTAATATTGCATTCCTCCAACAAGATTTCCTGTAGAGATTAGTAGAAAAGAAACGTCCTGAGTTATTAGAAATTGTTAGATCAAAAAAATGTATTTCATCGTGAGACACTTCTAAGGTGAACCTTAAGAAATCAGTAGTAGATTCTAAATAACTAACCATGTCATACAGCATGTCCTGGCTTCCATCCCATATAATAAGGACGTCGTCTACAAAACGTCTATAAAGTAGAACATGCTGAATAAAAGCACTGTTAAACAAGTATGTCCGTTCCCAATGATACATGACGAGATCCTCACCACACCCCATATTTGCGCATATACATCATCATGATACATAAACACATTATTATTCAAAACAATGTCAAGGAGAGTGTAAATAACCAATTGTGTATTATTATCAAAGGCACCCAAATTGTGTAGACTCTCCCTTATGGCCTCTATTCCATAATCATTTGGAATAATGGTAGATAAATTCTTGACATCAAGGGAGACTAAAACAACAGAAGAAGATAGATTATTGCTATTCATTAAACCATCTAAATCATTCAACAACTGGTATGTGTCTTTCAAGATGGTGGGGACACTCCTTGATAAAGGCCCTAAAACTGATTCTAAATAGCATGAAATATGTTCAGTAACCCATCCAGCTCCTGACACTATAGGTCGTAGGGGTGGAGGGGTAATTCCCTTGTGTACTTTGGGAAGGCCCTTGATTAATGGTATCTTGGGAGACTCAATCAAAAGATAATCATAAAACTCTCTATTAATTTGTCTACACATCAAAAGATCATATAATGTATCATGAACATTTCTTATAATATTGTCGACTACATGTTGTGATATCATTCTATAAGTATTATCGTCTTTCAACATATCCAACATCATTCCATTATACATAGGGGTATCTAAAACCACTATCCCTCCCCCTTTATCAGCTGGCTGTATGGTGAAGTCAATATTATTAGACAGATGATGGAGAGAGTGCCACTCATCAATATTCAAGCTATGATATATTCTCCTAGAAACAGAATTGGAGAAGTATTGGTAAAAATCTCGTTCACACACTGACACAAAACAGTCCACCTTATGGGGAAGAACTGGCGAAAAAGAACTTTTACGTATAAACCGACTTCCCCTATCAGTCTCTTCACTCTTATCAAACATCATTTTCAGAGATAAATTCCAAGCAAAAAGACGTAAATCAGTCAGTACTTCATTAAGGTTACTGGCTTGTGCTGGAATGAAAGAGAGACCTCTGTTCAAGAGAGTCACTTCACTGGAGCTAAGCGTATGGCCCGAAAGATTAAAAATGAGCATGCTTAGTTCCTGCTCTTTCTCCTTACCTCCACTGTTTCTCCAGAGAATTTTCTCTTGCATCTCCCTCGGCTGTTGGATCTCACTTGCTGTCTGATGCGGTATTGCATCGGTAGTCGTAAAAAACCATTACCATTGTTCCCCAATGCTCTCTTTGGTTTGGCGCCAAAATAGTTTGAGGCAAGCTGTTCATCCATAGCTTGCTGATTAGGGGGAGGAGTGTCCAATAGTGGCGTAGCTCCCATCGGCTTACTATTTTCTACTGATGTAACCTCCGTTCTGGTCAAGCATTCCATCACTGTTCCTGTAGAATTTAAAGACACAGTTACTGCAAAAACTGATGGTTCATTCCCGACAACTGGGGAATGACTGGAGTCACGTAAATGATCATTATGTTGAGAATTAACTCTCGGCCACACAAAGACATTGCCGGATAGAAAATCATGATAGTCCCTCTGTAGTTTCTTGTATTTTGTCTGTTGTAATTTATCACTGTACATCATTACTTGTGTGTACATAAAATCAATCTTCCTCTCATATATTTCACTGTTGAAGCGCTCACATAGATCCCTATGCAGAGTCTCTATTTTGGTCATGAGCTCGTTCTCAATGGGTGTAAAATAACTAATAAGAAGTCTCATATATTTGTTACTCAAGTCAAGGTTCATAGGTTCATAGGTTCATAGGTTCATAGGTTCATACTAGGCTATCTGCCCTGAGGCAATTATAAGCCTAGCCCGATTCTGTATGGCTTACGCCACCCCTTGATTTGAGTATACTGTGCCCTTTTTAAGGTTTAGTTTACTGTGCCTCTGTCTAATAGTGACACGGGAGTAATCCCTGGGACAAACCTACGATTCCCCATCCACCTATCGAGATTCTTCTTGAAGAGATTCAGTGAGGTGCTCTGCCTCACATGAACTGGAATTCTATTCCAGAGTGAAGGGAGCCTCTGGGTTATGAACCTGTCCCTCCAGCAAGTTCTATTTATTTCTGTGCTGAGGTTCAAGTCCCTCAAGCATGTGGCTCTAAGGGATTTAGATTTACTGAGGTGGAGCATGTCCATTAATTCTGGATTTGACATAGCTTTGTATGTCAGGCATAGATCGCCTCAAAGTAGGCAGTATGCAACTGAGTAGAGCTGGAGTTTTTTTAACCGAGCAGCATATGGCATCTGTTTGAGACCCTTGATCCTCTTGGTGAGATACTTTTGGGGTCTTTCTAATTGCTGCAGGTGTCGGGTAAGGTACATCCCAAAAGGGGCATTGTATTCTATGATGGGCCTGATGAGGGATGAATAAAGGGCACGATTACCTCTCTTGATCTACATGTGAAACCCTTCGTGATGAGGTGGGCTATGTAGAAGGTCTTTCTAACCACTTTGGCAATGTGGTTTTCAAAGGAGAGATTGCTATCAACTTGGGTCCCCAGGTCCCTAATAACTTTCTCTGTACTTAATGGGTTTCCGCCTATGTGGTAATTTGTGGGCACATTGTTTTGCCAAAGGGTATGACTATACATTTTTGGCATTTAGCTTTAAACCATGGCACTGGCACCAGTTATCTGTCTCTGTGAGACCTTTTTGAAGGATGTTTGTGTCAGCTGGAGAGTTGATTATGGCACCCAGTTTGCAGTCGCCTGCGAACTTGGTGAGCCATAGTCCTCCCACGTTTGCCTGTACCTCGGAAAAGTATATACCGAACAAGAGTGGTCCCAGGACAGAACCCTGTGGGACGCCACTTGTGACTGGTTTCGAGTCTAACATGGCTCCAGCAACTCTCACTCTGTGGGTTCTGTCTTTGAGCCAGTTTGCGACCCATCTTGTGACATAGGGGTTTATATTTAAGCTGGATAGCTTATCTATGATGCCCAAGTGGGGTATTGTGTCAAATGCCTTTGCAAGGTCCAGATAGGCTGTGTGGACTACCTTCCCTTCATCTATGGCTTTGGTGACTGTTTCAAAGAAGTCAACCAGGTTCAAAAGGCAGGATCTGCCCTTGACAAAGCCGAACTGGGTAGGATCTAGTGTCTGTAGGTCCCCAATGTCTTTGTTTATGAGCTCCATGATGATTCTCTCCATAGCCTTGCAGACTAAGCTAGTCAGGCTTATGGGGCGATAGTTTCCAGGTTCAACTGTTGCCATTGTTTTAATAACTCTGGATGGCTATCCCCATAGGTGGGCATGCACAATACTCGCATGCCCCTGGGTACAATTTGGAAATGGAGACTCGCCTCCATGTGTCTCCTTTGCCAGATCAATCTATATAACTTGTATAAATCATTTTCTAGTTATTTTAAACAATTATAAAACTCACTGAGATTCTCCACAGTACCTGTAGTGGAGGGAGTAGTTGTAGGAAGACGTAAGTCCATATCCAATAGCAGATTAGCATTCTGCTGAAAGATATTGCTCCATCTGCTTCCAGGACTCTTAAGTCCAGGGTTGTAATCAAGTTCTATTGCTGGAGTATCCATCACGTGTAGGTGGCAAAAACCAAGAAGAAAAAAGACAGCAATTAGTGTGTAGATAAGGAACGCCACCATCCAAAGGTTTCCACCGGAAAAATAAAGAAGTCCAATGAGGAATAAACCAGGTAGAAACCACCATGATATATATTGATAAAATTGTAGTTTTCTGGCAAATTATTGGCAAAACATTGAGGGTTAAAGTCAGAAAATAATAACAGACATTTGACTTTCATGGGAGGAATATAAGTAGTAATGATGTACCTCTAAAATTTGGTTAGGTATTTCAGTGTGATCCACCTCCACCAATTTGCTTCAGCCAGTGCTTGAGCAGTCTGATAAAAAAAGAAACAACCCATGCAGTTCTGAAGTAAATGATAAGACACATGGCCTTCCAAAACACAGGAGCTCATCTGATAGCGTCTCTAAAAATCCATATGAAAAGCCTCTTCTATAAAGTGCTGAATTTATAAAATCCTTAGTAAGTTTCTATTTAGTTTAGCTTGTATGCATGCTTATGAATGACCTGAATTAAGGTGCATACCTATCAACTGTCCAGATTTTTGCAGAATGTCCATATTTTTGCCTCATAATTTTGGGTCTGTCCCTCATAAAATGTGTGGTTTTCTGGCAAATCAGTAAAGACTGAATTTACTAAATAGTGACAGGCATTTGAGTTTCTGACTTCATGTGCTTCATAAAATGCATGCTAACACAAAACCTTTTATTTAAGCTACTTTCTAAGTCTATAACAACATTATTTAAATGTGTCTCTATTTTTGGGGCTTTGATCCCCCCATTATTTTTAGTTCTGTCTAGATTTCTTATGCTAAGAAGATGAGAGGTATGTTCAGGTGACATCTAAGGATGTGCCTTGAGTTCAGTTGTTTACTAAGATGGAATTATTTATTTATGATGTTTTATTTTTATTTACACTTTGTTGACTGGGTTGATCTCACTAGGCCAATGGCTGCTTTTCACGGGAGACCTGAGGTGTTATTTATACTGACTAAAGGACACTTGGCAAGGACACTAGGGGACTTCCCCATCTCTTCTCTATAAATGCCATTGGATCTTTTACATCCATCTGAGCTACATCAACTCAGGCAGATGGAGCTTCAGTATAACATCTCATCTAAAAGACAGTATACTCAGGAGTGCACCTCCGCCTTCTGCTTATGCTGCAATATAACTGCCTGGTGTGTGAATAGAACCCACAACCTTCTGCACAAAGTGCAAGTGTGGTTCATGTTGAACTATTGAAACTGTATTGTGTGATGCTACATTTACAGCCCTGTGATTTGCTGAAATGCAGATTCAGAAATAGTTACTTCCAACTCAGGAACTAAAATAATTATCTTTTTACATTTCCTCATATTACAGAAATAGGTTCATTAGTAGTTATGAGTTATGAGGTCCAGGAGACCAGCACAATTTCCAAACGACCCAAAGCAATGTCTGGTTATTGAATAGGCAAATGGGGACTGTGGGAGTCAAGCCCTAATTACAGAAGCAGGTCATTAACAGCTCTTTACTGTTCCCAATATTTTGGCATATGATTTTGTTTTCTATCACTTGTATTTATCTCTTATATGGAATCTAAGCAACGTACAGTACAGAGCAGTTGAATGCTTGGTATGTATATGCCTGTCAAAGAATTTAATTTTATTAAGTTACTGCCAAGGTTTGTTATAGCAAGAGTATGGGCTAATAATGTTTGTTCTGAAATTTATAAAATGTTTGGTATAGCAAGAGTATGGGCTACTAATGTTTGTTCTGAAATTTATAAAATGTTTTCTCTTTGCAGTATATCTATTCTATGTGAAATATAAATGAAGCTTATGATAGTTGCAATGCTAATGTCACATGAATAATTTGTGGATGGACAAGAACCTAAAGAAAAGTAATCTAAAAATAAGCATTCTTGTTTGTAGCTAGAATCAATAATGAGACGACAGTTTCAGATGATAGCAGATCATGCTCTAATTGCTTATCTCTTCTTTAGGGCTTTAAATATCTTTAAAATGCCATAAGCAATTGTTATATGAGGTTGTTTTATATCCCTTGTTAAGTTCAAGCTATATACAGTGAATGTCTGCAGTATGTTGAATTTTGGTATGGTTACAAAAGGACAGATGCATGCTAAGATTTTGAAGATTAGCACTGTTGAACCTCTGCATTACAAAAACTATTTTTTATGTTTGCTCTTTTCTGTATCATTGGATGCCTTCTAGCAATGCAGATAGTGTTTCTGTATTTTACAGATGTCTTATAGTCACTGTGACAAAAAGAACAAAATAATTTATTTCTGCATTACATAAGCTGACTGTATTTCTGCATGACTATGGTAATTAGAAAGATATGAATAACAGGATGATGGGTACTCTTGTTACATATAGTGCTTATGTGATGTCAGCTAATTGTTGCAAATGACACATATGTATGAGATCTGTAGGCAGATTTGGACACATGTGCCAAGTTCAACTCCCACAAGACGCATCTATCAGGAACTACAGTAGTGTGCTGTAACTGTTTTGGTCTTCCTCCAGACCTCCAAAGAAGTTATTTCAGCATATTGCAAATCATTTTACACATTTCTTGCCTGATGGGTATTTTGTATGCGTTCTTAACAAATTTCAGCAGAACTGCCCCAAAACACAGGGATCTCTGTATGCAGTGTGAGCGGTAAACAAATCACCTATATTATCTTAAATAAATTCATTTATTAAGACAGTAAAATGTTTTTCATAGCATTCATGTGCTAAATATTTGTATGCAGAAGTTTATGACAGTGTAACAGATCAGTGCCCCAATAAAATCCTAACCTCCATCTCCCAAACACCTATCTCTGTTTAGGTTTTTGCTCTTGAATAAAGGAAACATTCATTACATTTTCATTACTTGGAACATGCACTGTGTGATAGGTATACCGTTTGGTGCAGGGGCTTCTGCTTTTGTGGTGCTGGCAGCTTAACTGTGTGTGCTTATTCACTTGGGTAACAGACCCTTCTTTATGTGAATTTTGGAACTGAGTATTTAATGTGAACAAAACATTTGTTTAGCTGTCTCAACAGTTCCCTTGGATGGAGTATGGGGTGCAACTGTCGGGTGTTAATATCAGTAGAAAGACACTGTCAGAATTTAATTTTATTTAGATTACTAAAATTATTTTAAAGTTGCATTAAAGGAACACATGTACATTTTTTTCTGTCAACAAAATGGTAGACACTGCCTCTCTCCATGATGCAGAGAAAAGGAACCTTGACTGTGACCCTGGTGACCAGATTTTGATTAGAGGCCTCGGAAATGGAGTAATCTGGCAGGCAATGACAGGTGTGAGTTAGCACGGCCCTCTTGCTTCTCTATCTTGGGAGAAATGGATTGCATATACGTGGCAAGCACATTAGCTGGTATCATTTTTGTGGTTTAGAGTGAAGAAATCACCACCCATTCTTAAGAATGGGAGAGCAGGGCTGCTTGTTAGCAATGCCCCTTCACTTATGGAAGCTGAGCATACACATGGGAGTTAGGGCTGATTGGAAAATCCCTAAATGATAGCCCCTCCTGATTGACACTTATCCCATGACAGGACAGACAAGATGGTGAGAGTGAAAAAAAAAAATAAATAAATAAATAAATAAATAAAGACACTGAGGTGTCTGAGGTATTTGAACTGCTGTTGGTCTCTGTGAGCTGATATATAATTTACTAAGTGTACATGTGTACTTGTGGTTAATGGCAGAAAGGAACATGTTTTTACAATAATGAAGCACAAAGCTGCTGCATTTATGGGGAGTATGGTCATTTGTAGGAAAACTGTTATTACAGACAATGTGAAATGTTTGGGGAGTTGGACCGTACTAAGTGAAAGAAAAAGGGCATTTTGGTTTGATTATACTGAACTTATGTATGATGCCACAGTTTTGGCTGATCTGAGTTCTGCCACTGAAGATACCACTAGGAATAATGTACATGAGGAGGTTTTTCAGATTATTGAAACTTACTTTGAACATATCAGCAACTCATCTAATGAATAGTGACATGGTGCTGTTTTACCAAGTGACACCTTCTTTTGAATTTGATCAGAGATCAAGGTTAATATAGAAAACAAGTTTGTGGAGCTGCAACTTTATTCTGATGAGGAGACAGAATTGAAGGAGAATGACACAGCTGGCCTTGGTCTTTTGGGAGTAAGGTTAGTTCAAGAAAGAGGAAAAAATGTTTATTCAAAAAGAGCAAGCAGAAACAAAAGCTAAATAAGATGACATGCTGTTTTACACTGGGCAAATAAGCAAGAAGTTGATTCCTTTTTTTATACAAAGTTCTGTTTTCTCAGATTTACAGGTTTAGGGTTGAATCTTTATATAAGAGGGACTAACTTTCTAGTCCATTGGCCGGACTGATCAGGGGATAGCTATTTTTATATAAAAAGATGTAGGCTTTACAGTACAACATTATACAGTGCTGATATGGTTCTTATTCTGGATGGATCTAAGAAAGGTACATAACTTAGACTGTATAAGTTATATCTTCAACCACTAATACCAAGACAGTGGAACATTTTTAAAGCCCTAGGAAGCGATTTTATGGTAAATGTTACATTTTCTGTGTGTGTAATTTGAAATCCTCCTTAGATCCTAGAAAGAAAGCTAAAAGAGATATATATTTCAAAATATTACTTGTCATTCTCACAAAAAATTATTCATGGGTTGTTGTACTGATTGGTTATACCTACAGGAAAAAGGGCTAGCCACTAAAATTGACTATTTTCTCTTTTCTAATTATGTTATTGTTGCTTATGCTTGGAGCTTTCATGTAGACATTTCCAATCACAAAACCTTATTTCTGAAAATAGGGAGGGTTAAGGAAGTAAGTACTATCTGCTATAATTTATTTAGAAGAAAAAGCAGTTTCAAACAAACAGAAAATGTACAGCTGTGTCTTTTAAGGCTCTGGAAAGATAATATACAAACAAGACCTAGGATGGCTGTGTAAGAAGTCTTTCAAAAATAAACGCAAGGTTGAATATTTGCTGCTCGTACAAATGGATAAATTATTTTTGAGCATAATGGTGACTGCAAATGTGCACTGCACAGGTCTTTGCAGGGGAATAATGGAATTGAAAGAAGGTGTGGTCCTGCCTGACAAAATATTTTTTTTCTAAATTAAGGAAAGAACATTCCCTGTCACTTTTAAAAATAATTTACAAGATGCTACCCGATTAGAATTTTACAACTGAAAAAAAAAAATGTTTTTCCTTTTTCCTGAATCATGGAAAGAACTTACCCTTAATGCCTTCAAAAAGTAATTGAATAAGATATTATCCCAAGTAGAACTTTATGATTAAAAAAATAGCTGTTCTAGCTCCATAATAAGAAGGGGTGTCCTCCCTTGCAATATCTATCTATCTATTGATATATACATATATATATATATATATATATATATATATATATATATATATATATACATACGCATATCTATCAATATCTTTATCTATCTATATCTATCTATCTATCTATATATATATATATATGTGTGTGTGTGTGTGTGTGTGTGTGTGTGTGTGTATAGGTATAGCTCTCTCTCTCTCTCTCTCTCTATATATATATATATATATATAAATATTTATAGATAGATATAGATATAAATATTTAGATATAGGAACCCTTCTAAAATAATTCAGCTAGATACTATCCCAAGTAAAAGTTTATAACTTAAAAAAGCATGGTTGCTACAGCATATATCTAACAGAAGACAATCACTTAAAAAGGCATAGTTATGCCAGCTATATGGAAATTGGGTCATCTTAGATGCAGTAATATTCATTATATTAAGAAGGTGGATAATAATAAGGGTATCTAAAAAATTCTGAAACTAATTTCTGTCATAGATGTGCTTTGATAGCATTTATTATTTTTGCTATGCGCTTTTTTCTTTTTATTTATTTTACTGTTCATATGTAACATACATCTCTGTGTATATGATTCTGATGATTTGGTATTATATAGAAGCCTGCTGCATTGTTAATAAAGTACCTCTACTCTTTTTGAGGAAGGATGTTGGTGTGACAAAAGATGACAGATATGTGTTTGTCATTGGTTGGTGAGCTATGGAATTTTCTGGAGAGACGGTGCGAATTAAAGAATTATCAGAAGGGGGTTTTACATGAGACTATATTATTCTAAATAATATTAGAAGCTAATATGAAGGATGGCAAAGAGATGTCATGGAGTGATATTGTTGAGAAGTTCATCCTTGAGTTAGCTAAAAAATGCAGCCTTCTCTCACAGCAATTTCAGCAAGTAGAGTGATGTTCTTACAGGATAGGTAGCCAGTGCCTAATGCAATTGTTAGTCACTGCAGAGAGATAAAAAGTGATGCAATGAGACGTTGGCTGACGCTGAATATATGCAAACATCTGAAAGAGTTGTAAAGCTGTATGTGTCTATTACTGGTGAGGTCAGAACTCTAGTGCAGAAGTTACCAGTATTGCCTGAAAAAACATTTTTCATATTTCATACAAACAAGCAAAATAATGAATAGTTGTGAAGACTGGGTCAAAATTATTGAATCTTTGTTTGTGGCTCAAAGTACAAGACATTCATTTAGGATGAAAAAGTTCTTGAGAAGTAAAATTTGAGTATATGGTTTCAGCTGAAAAATTTAGTTTTCCATGTAACAGAAAAGGAAAACCTTTCCATGAAATGAATGTGAGGCATTATGTAATGGAAACCACTTAGCTTCAGTCTGCTGATTTGCAAGAAAAATAGTTGAGAGATTATTTATTTATTTATCTTTATCGACTAGGAAAGTCTGACTGGGAAATGCACTTTTTCAGCAGAAGCCAGGGAGAATACTCCAGCGCAAAACAATATATAGTACAAAACATTTTTAGACAATTTAAAAAATTTTTACAAAGCATGTATTGCTTACAGAAAATAGCATAACTTCCAAAGTTACACAGAAACATTGACTCTTAAATAGCATAAGTTGCAGGGTTATACAGAAAATTGATTTTAAATAGCATAACTTACAGAGTTATACAGAAAGTTGATTCTTATAATTGAAATTACTTCAAACTATGCAAGTTAATTGACATAATTAGATTATCTTGCAGACGTGTTACCAATTTTATGAAAGTGAACCAGTTTTTGATAAATGTAGTTTGGGTACAGACATGTTTGTCCAAGGGGCCTTGAGGGAGTAAATAAGAATAATAAAAGGAGGGGATGGGTTAGAAAAATGAGTCATGTCAGAGTATATGACTAAGGAGCTGAGCAGGAGGTGGAGGCAAGGGTTAAGTTGTAGAACAGACTGGGATGAAGTGTGATTAAAAAAAGGAAAGAGTTGTTTAGGTTAAAGGATTGATTGTCAGAATAGGACAGCCTTTTAGTGTGGGATTGTCAGTTATTCCTACCCACTCAGTTCTTACAATGCTATTATGAATTTGACTGCTCCTCTTGAGATGTTTCAAAATCAGAACGATGGGCCAAATGCACGTGATGTGACATTGTAAGCTGTATAGGTATTGAAATTCATAATATATTTGACCACCTTGTATCCGATCAGGGGTAAAGGCAGTGGTGATGGATATTGCAAAGGCATCCATTAATAATAGAGTTGAACACAGAAAATGAAAATTCAGAGTTAGGAATGTACATACACTCATACATCATAAAAAAGGCAAACGTTTGTATACAGGTACTAGCACTTTAATAGTCTCAAAAATGATTTAAAAGATTTGTTCTTTTGAAGTGGTGTAGTGAGAAGTAGTTGATATAATTTGTTTAGTGGATATTTAATTTTTAACTGTTACACAAAGGGAATAGTTTAAACTTTTGAAAGCAGTTTAGATATGAAGACTACTGCAGATTTTTTTTTTCTATTTAAAAATATTCACACTTGTTAAATGTGATAGCAAAACTGGAAGATTATCACTTGTTGATATCAGGAAACAATGGTGTCCATTAATATTGCATGGCATATGCACTTGATAATGTTAGAAAAAGGGTTACTTTATTTGAAATATGCTTTATTTGTAAATTTATTGCAGGATGCAGCTGTGCAAGTGGATGCTAGTTTTGTGGAGGGGGGGAGTTAATTGTAGTTTAAACATAAAGGTGAAAAGGTTTACCATGATACCAAAGTCATGAGAGGCATTATGGCTTGTGGAAATTTGAGACTAACAATAGAAAATTTACATACAGTAGTGGAAATATTAGGACAGAAACTGAATGTGCTTTATTTTCTGAAATGTTATTATAATTAGTAATGGTAGAAAATAGATAGCTGGATTTTTGGATTGTGCTGTCACTAGTATCTACCCCTAACTCCGCTAGTCCCTATTGAACCTATACTTTCTAACTTCATCTTCGATTACTGAGGCAGAGATTGTTTAACTCTATATCCTGAAAAAAGATGCATCTCAACTAAGTTGCTGCTGTAATTACATACTACCTTACTTTCTTTGTTTTGTATAGTTGTGGCTATGCCTTTTTGAAAATGTAACAGTAGTTTAGCTTAATAATAATTATCATTATTATCATCATCATCATCAATCTTCTTTTTCCCATTTTCTACATGGGGTCAGGGTGGTGTGTCACTGCCATCTTTACCTATTCAATGCCACTCTCCTACCCGCATGTCTTCAATCACACAATCCATCCACCTCTTTACTGGATGCCCTTATTTCCTGTATTCCTCCTGTCTGTCCAAACTTTTCTTCACCAGATTGTCATCTGCTTTTCTACGCATGAGCTCAACCACTGTAATCTGTTTTATTTGACCTTTTCTGCAGTTGGAACTACTTTGGCTTCTGCTGTTATGTCCTCATTCCCTCTTCTGTCCCACAGTGTGCATCCTACCACCTTCTCAGGCACTTCATCTCCATCACCTCTACCTTCCTCATCTGCTCTGCCTTTACTGCCCAGGTTTCAGTACCATACAGTAGTACTGGTTGCACCACTGTTTTGTACACCTTACTTTTAAGCTTTTTTGGCATTCTTCTGTCATACATTACTCCAGACACTCTATGCCAGTTGGCTGCAGCACCTCTGATTCTAGCTTTGACCTCCTCATTCAGTCTTCCCTTATCCTCAACCACCTCACCCAGATACGTGAAGCTGTTAACCTGTTCCACTATTCTCCCATCTATCTCAGTTTTCAGCTTCTTCTGACTTCCCCCATTAACAGCTCTTACAACTGCCTTACCTGTACACATTTTCATCCCATGTGCCTTCAGTTTTGCATGCCATTCCTCTACCCTTTGCTGAAGTTCTTGCTCAGAGTCTGCCTGTAATGTCACATCATCTGTATACAGCATCTTTGTTGATCTGTCCCTCTCACCTGTTTGCAAATGTAGTCCATCACTAGTATGAACAGCAATGGGCTCAAAGCTGAAACGTAATGCACACCCACTTCCACTGGGAACCCCTCTGTAAGGTGAAAATTGTTCATAAGTGAGTCACTTGGTCCTTGTACATAGCTTGCACAAGTTTTATCAATGTTTCTGGGACTTTGAACCACCGCAAGACAGCACAAATCAACTTTCTTGAGACATTGTCATGTGCCTTCTCCATGTCTAGAAATGCTGAGATGGACTCTTTCCTCATTCCAGCAGTAGACCTTTGTTAATGTTTCAGTAAATTTTATTTGTAACAGTGAACAGAGCTGTCATTGTACTGAAACCATTTCAGAAGACATAGTATTGATTGCATAGAAGACATAAACATTTATATGGTAGAAAAGTTGCTTGCAAATATACTTCTCAAATAGTTTTGTAATTAGAAATAAGTCTGAAATTTGTCTAAGAAAGGGTGTAGTAGGCTAAACTTAGATTTAGAGCTGTAATTCATTTGTAGGAGTTGTTTTTCATTTCATTATTTGTAATTTCTTTGAAGTAAAAGTGGTACTGCATTTGGGAAGGATGTATTGCTGTGAAGATGGATCAGTGCATGCAGGGGTTGTGGCATGGTAAAGGTAGGGAAGTAGATGATAGAATCTGGATAGTATTGAGGTGGAATTGTCTATATTTCATTGAAAAATATGTGTCTGGAGTTAAAAGTTACATGAGTTTTGTATGTGATTTAGCTGTTAGTTGCTTGACTGGTTTCCAGAAATGGCCACTGGAGACAGTGAGGACTTTTTTTTTCTTCTAAAGTAAATGGCCTTAACTGAAATAGTTTTTAGTCTGGTCACCTTCCGTAAAGTAAGATAAGTTTGATGCATGCCACAATGGTTACATTTTGCTTCCAAAGCTTCCAGGCATTGTTTCTATGTTTCATTTTCTTAAATGGTTTGTGAGTTGGCAGGAGAAGCATGTTTTGTATTGTTGTAAGTTTACTGCCAAACAAGCCAAAGCTGGTTTGTAAGTTACTGTGGGAGTTAACTGATGAACAATCTACTGTTAGCAATAGAGCGCAGAGGCATCTTGTTTGGATTTATTATCCTAGCTGTGACTATTTGTGGTGGTTTCTTGAGGCGAACCATGAGGAGATAAGCAGAAAATGATTAATAAAATTATAAGTGAAGGCATTGACTTGTATGCATCTTTGTATTATATTTGTTAATAACTGATTGAGAGTTTAGTCACTACTGGACAGAGAAATGGATAAAATACTTTGTTTATCTATTTTTTTCAGGCAATGTTGATGTAGTTTTCCAGTGGGTAGAGAAGGGTCCAGAGGCATTTATACTGAAATTCCTTAAAATATTTTTATAATGGCATACTTTTAATTTTCCATATAGTTTGATGCATGTAACAGAATGTTAATTCCAAGGGTTTTTTTTTAGAGATACTACGTCTGCTGTATGCAGATATATGTATTTTAGTTTTTTTCAAGTTAAACTATTGTAATTAACAAAGATAACTTGGGACAAGACTAAAACATTGGCACCGTGCCCCAATATGTTCCAACAAGAATGAAGTTCATGCTTTGCATTTGATCTACAAGACAAGTTGTTTCTTTTCACTACAGACCTTTTAGTCTACAAACTGAGCTGTCTCCTGATAAAGTAATATAACTCATGTCTGTATAAAATGTGACTAATCAGGCTGTATATTGTTCAGTATATACTAGAATCCACAGAGTCATTTTATAATCTGAATGGGTATTAAGGTTAAATGTTTCATAATTTATATCTGTTATATCCTTAAAGTAATAATGCCCTCAAAGGTGTGCCATTATTTGGGGAGGCTTAGTCTTCTGACCTGTCAGTGGGGGCTGTTGCCTTTCAATTCTTGTCATTTGTCTCATGCCACTGTCTTTTCCTCCCATGACTTAGCTCTACATGTTATAGTTGGGCAGGCATGACTAATATTTCACTTAAATGTTTTAAAATGTCCCAATGGTGGCTAATAATGTGTTTGAAAGTTTGAATATTTCATCCAAATGTCGTAACCAATCGGATAGGCTGTTGTGAAACTTTATCAATACAAGGCTGTTTATGTTGCAACAAATCAGATGTAGATTATTGCCTAGCAAAGTCCCTGGCCTGACAGATATTGTCACTGTATCCCCTCTGTTTTTTTGTTTTTTACAGTTATTGCCTTTGGTTTGGTCCATGCACATCCATACATGTGGGTGTTTGTGTATGCAGTCAGCTGGGGGCAGAACTAGCCTTAGCAGCACTTATCTCATTCAAGCTTGTAGCACCTTTTTGTAGTTAACATGCTGCTCATGTCGTCAAGACCTTGGGTCTGACCTTTTAACGAAGTGACTTACCAGCTTATAATAGGCAGAATTAGAATAGGTAAGGATTTATTAATAAAATTACATTAAGATTGTTAATCTAGGATGTCTCACGGTAGAAAAGCCTTGATTATCTCATGCTTTTTAAGTTGATTTTTCAGAAAATGCTTTGGAGTGCTAGGACATGAGCAGGCTGTAAGGAGGTGCAACATTCTACACTGCTTAGGTGTAAAATGAGCTAAATAAAATGTCGGCTGGGGGATCACTAGGCACCAGGGATAACACAATCTTGCCTGAAAGACATTTAACAAAGTTGTGGTTTGGGAGCAACACTAGCCACCAAGAATAATTCTTAAGTAACATGCCTTAAGGGTACTTATAGAAATGTGGGTTGCAGGAGCTACTAGATACCAGAGATTATTCATAGATTCATAGCTTCATAGATTGTTACTATTATGGGGACTTTCTAAGTCTAGCCATGTTTTCCTGAAAGAATAACGATGTCCTGTTATCCAAATAGGACTTTGAGGGCCAGGCATTTATAAGCTAACTCTGTCCATAAGGGACATGGGTGCTAGGCTCGGTGTAAATTTCCTGTTCCCCATCCATTTGTCTAGGTTTTACTTAAACTGGGTAATAGAGGAACTCAGCTTCACACTGTTCCATAGGAGGGGCAGTCTCTGGGACACATATCTGTCTCTCCAGTATGTTTAAGTCACGGATGAAATTCAGAGCTTTAGACCTTGTCTTTCTGGTACTGCTTCTGTTAAGAATATGCAGGAGATTCATATGGTTAGGGTTTACAGATGCCTTGTAAGCCAGGCATAGATCACTTCTCAGAAATCAAATGGAGACTGAGTAGAGGGAAAGCGCTTTAAGGCACTCTGCATAAGGCAGGTTTGTTATACCTTGTATTATTTTTGTATGGAACCTCTGAGGTTCCTGTAGTTGCTACATATGCCTGGTCAAATACATAACAAAGGAAGCATTGTACTCTATGATTGGTCTGATAAGGGTGGAGTACAGTGGGATAATGACTTCTTTGGGTCTAGATGCCATACCGTTATTTATAAGCTGTGCACCATAAAAGGATTTCCTCAACACTGTGGCCACATGGTGGTCAAAGTTAAGGCTACTGTCTACATACATACCCTGATCCCTGGCCATTGGATTTACTCTTAGGGATGTATTATCAACATGGTATTTAATCAGGATGGTTGACTTCACAAAGGATACAATTATGCATTTCTTGCCATTGTGTTTAAGACCATGACTTTTGCATCATTTGTTAGCCAGAGATATGCTTTCTTGAGGAATGCTAGTGTCTGCAGGAGAGTCGATGATAACCCCCAACTTGTAATCATCCACAGAGTTGGTCAACCATAAACCTTCAACATTTGCCTCCATTTCAAAAAAATAGCGGGCCCAGTACAGAGCCCTGGGGGACTCCTCTGGTGACTGGCCTTTTGGTGGAGGTGGCCTCACCTATTTTGACCTCCTGGGTCCTATCAGTGAACCAGCTGACTAGCTGGTTGGTGATAAAAGTGTTATACCTAAATTAGTGAGCTTATCTACAATACCTGAGTGGGGTATTGTATGAAAAGCCTTGGTCAGGGCAAGGTAAGCTGTGTGTATAGTCTTGTCTTCATCCAGTGCTTTGGTGACCCTCTAAAAAAAGTCCACCAGATTTAATAAGCATGACCTTCTTTTAACAAAGCCAGACTGTGATGGGTCCAGTGTTTGCAGGTTACCTATCTCCTCCTTTATCATGTCCATGGTGATTCTTTCCATGGCCTTACATATAAGGTTGGTCAGATGTATGGACCTGTAGTTACCCGGATCAGTAGTTGGACTTCCTTTGTGCAGGGGAATGACTGCATCCATCTTCCATTCCTTGGGCACACAACCTAACCGCAGGCTGTTGTTGAAAAGTGATTCAAGTGGACCTGAGAGGTCATGTTTCATACTATTTATTAAGCATCCCAAGATGTTATTGGGGATAATCAATGCAGTGCTTTTTGCCTTGGAAAGTGCATTAATAACCTGGTCTCTAGAAATGGTTGGGGAGATTGTGGTATGCAGCATTTCCTTTGGACTATTAGGGTGGAGTGAGGGGAGAAACTTGAGCTGAACCTGTCAGCAAAAAGGTTAGCAATAGCCTTTGGTTCAGTGTGGTGTGATGCTATTTACAATACGTTCTGCACTTTGTTTTCCCCTGATGTTACAGACATAGCTGTAGAAAGATTTATGGTTGTCCTTTGTCTGAGAAGCAATTTTTTCTTCAAATTTAGCCTTTGCAGTATTAAATAACCCTCATAGCTTGATTAGACTGATCAGGGGGACTTTCAGCATGTATGGCTTTTCCCCTGCTATGCTTGGCCAAATTTTTTTTCTTTTGTTGTATATCTGATGGATGGTGTGATTTCACCAGGGTGGCTTATCTTTTGAGTTTTTCTTATTCTTATCATGAGTGGGCACAGCTTTCTCTACACAGCTATTGGTATGGCTGTACAGAGAGTTTATAAATAGCTCAGCATATGCTGTGGGGTTTACTGTGTTTGGATACTTGGAATTTAACTAAAAGTGTCACTTAATAGAGAGAGGTAAGCCTTGAAATAGTTCCTAAAGGTTTAGGGTTTCACTGGATCCCCAGATTTAATTTTTATTTCAAGCAATACTGTCTTATGGTCAGATCTGATGAGCAAAGACATTACATTAGGTGAGGAACATTGGCTCTCCATGTTTGTGAGTACAAGGTCAAGGATGTTTATACCCCTGGTAGCAGAATGGACAAACTGTTCCAGGATGTTGGTATTAGCAAAGTTTAGGAATTGCTGGGGTTGTGCTTTATAGATGGTGTATCATTCCCCATAAATATTGTATTGGGTTGAATAGGGAGGGGCTCTAGTACATTGAGGTAAATAGTATGGGTTTCTTGGTACATGGAGGGGGACCTATAGGTTGTAAGGATATGGGATCAGACCCTGTTTATGGTGAGTTGCTCATGTATGAATTCTAGTGGGTTATAAACTTTAACTAGGCTGGATATGAGGCAAATTTTAATATAGACTGAAACTCCTCCACCTTTAGATTCCCCTGTGCAGTAGCTGGCCTATAGGTGTGAAAGGCATCATAACCTTGCATTGCTGGGGTGCTCTCTGAGACATTAAACCATGTCTGCATTACTACACAGGTGCCTACACTCTCCTGGGAGTGGAAGGCTTACAGGGATGGAGTTTCTTAATACTTCTAGCATTGAGCAAAACCACCTTCAGATATTCCTTTATATGTTCAGTTAATTTGGGAGTTTTAACAGTTTGGCATCATCTAAAAAGGCACTATGGGAGTGGAAAAGGTCTTTGCCAATATCTGAAAGCCTAGAGAGGATAAGTGAAGACCATGTCTGGCAGAGCAGCATGGTCTGTCAACCATGTCCTCCCAGGTAATCAAATATTGTATCCCGTTGGATTGACACCAGAAGCTAAGCTAATTGTTAAAATCAATCATTTTCTGTTGGTATCATGATATAATCTTTGTAAAAGGTAGTATGCTGCTCATTGCTAGGCTCATACCTGCCTGAGACGCATGAACAGCGAGCTTGATCACATCTCACTTCATATAGTCAAGGGAGGTATGTCTCAGGCCATTAACACCCACATGGACTATGCCAGAGTCATACTGGTACCTGTGGTTCACTGACCTGAGTGTCTGTGTGACTTGATGGAGCCAGCTGTAATTCTCTCCTTCCTCAGTCTGATGAGCTGGACATCAGTGCGTCTCACTATAAAATCATCAATGACCAGGAAATTTGTCTGTGTGCTGCTTTGCCTTAAGGGCATAGCAGGAGTGGTATTGAATACAGTGTTAGTATGTGTATTTGTTGGTGGTGTTTTAACAGAGTGTTTACATGATGGGTGAAGACCCTTTCTTTGATTGTGCTGTGCAAGAGGTCTTAGGGTTTTAGGAAGGTTACCTCTAAGCACCTCAGCATAAGTAGTTTTATATCTAGGCTCTTTCCCCTCTGCTGTAGCTGTGGTACCTCTATAAGATTAGTTTTGAATGTATGAGACTGTTTTGCCTCCAGCATTAAAGTGTATTTACACCTCTTGAATACTTTGGTTTATTAAGAATAAGTGGGTTGTCATTGAACATGAAATTGCTACAATGCCTCCGAGAAAGTTGGTAAGTGCATATCCACGGCTACTGATCTTCTAGGGAAGAGTGAGGGAAATTTAAATATTGAATAGGTCAAGAAGACAAAGATCTTGATGAGCAATGATCAGCTGTATGCAAACTAGATGCTCTAATAGTTAAAAAAATCTGTCTAGACAGTAAGCGTATTTTATGGGAAACTTACACTGCGAGAGATTGGTGTCTACACAGATTACAAGGGGAAATTATGCTGCAAGATATCATTGACTGTAGATATCACTGCTAGGTGCTGCTGCATGGAGAGCAGCAGTTCTAACTAAATACTGGAAAAAGTGCAGATATGCAACACAGAAACACTCTTCTCAAGTAGCATGGTCAACAACCATTGCCAAACATCCCAGGCATAGCCAATGAAATAAAGGTGCAATAAGACTTACAACAGCAATTCCCAGCTCAGAAGGGCATAGACAATCCTCTCCTGCTACAGAAGTGTTGACCAAAAACCTTCCTAATGTAAAATAACTGGTATGGAGCCCAAGTGCTTAAACCAGAACAATGACACTTAGAATAATAGCCACAATAAGCCTTCACCAGCAGTTCCCAGCTCAGAAGGGTAGAGGCTACCCTCTCCTCCTACAAGAGTGTGGACCATAAAACTTCTTAATGTAAAATAGCTGGTTGGGAGCCCACATGCTTAATCCAGAACTAAGGCACTTTTAGAATAACAGAAACAATAGCACTTCAACCATCAATTCCCAGCGGAGAAGGGAGTAGGCTATCCTCTCCTGCCACAAGAGTGTAAACCACAAACTTTCCTAATGTAAAATAACTGGTTTGGAGCCCAAGGGTTTAAACCAAAACAAAGACACTTAAAATAAAAGGCACAATAAGCCTTCACCAGCAATTACCAACTCAAAAGGGTGGAGGCTACTTGCAAATAGCACTCCTTAAAGCAATGGTGGATCTAGGAAATTGCAAAAGAAGGGACACAGTTTGGATAGTTGACTACCAGGGTGGGAGTGAGAAAGTATAGCAGTGGGTTTGTGGGATGTGGAAAGATCACCTTAAGATGCTCTGACCATGTGTGAAAAAGACAGCAATTTACAATTGGCTGCACATGATTTTGGTGAGGATGTGGTAACAGGAACAGGTAATTCCTGTGCAGGATAAAAAAGCTAGGAAATCTCTCCACTGGTCACCCACAAGTAAAAAATAAAGTCCATTTTCCAGGATTGAATGAAGTGTATTCTATTCTGTATATGCTTAAATTGAAAAATCTAGAGAGGTAGACTCATGAAAGGTGTAAGTGAGTTCATACCCTCTGGTTGTAAGGTGCTGTTGTGGACAGAATGGGTCAGGATAAATTATTTTAATTATTTTAATATTTTAATATTTTAATTTTCATCAGAATGAAGACATTAAAAATAAAAATAAAAATATACATGAAATAAATAATGTTGATTATGAATTTTAGGCTAAATATTTTAGTAAGAGTATATTTAAGGCATTACTTGTAAAATATTGAAATAAATGTTACAGTTAATAATATGTGGATTTTATAGGGAGGGGTGTCTTTAAATGGAGGTGTGTGTTGTGTCACATGATTGATGACTTTTTTATTTAAACTTTGCATTTGTACATGTCTGTTATCTAAAGAAGTCTCCCTATGAGGAGAGATGAAAAGTGCTTAATAAAAATAAAACGGACTTTATTTTTTATTTTTTACTTGTGGGTGACCAGTGGAGTGATTTCCTAGCTTTTTTATCCAGTTTGTGTTTTTTGGCTTTTCTGGTGTTTACATTAATTCCTGTGCAGGACACAGAATGTACAGATAGTACAAGTTTTTCAACACATGCCTGGAAGAGATGATTGGTTGGCTATGCCAAGTCACAGTGCCCTTCCATGGCATAGCAGGCCTCATCATTGTTATAACCTATGAAAGAGACTCACTGAAGGTGATATTAGCCAAAGAGACCACCACAGTAAATTTATGTGATTTTTTTGTGAGCAAACAAAGATTTCTGTGGAAATAATGAAGTTCAGTTAAATAAGAGAAGCAAAGGAAATATTCAAAGATTCAGGATTCAAAGAAACTTTATTGTTATTCCAGAAAGACAAGTGCCACCTAAATGAAATTTCGAGTGTCAGCTCTTTTACAGGAAAAAAAAAAAGACATAGGTATTAAAGAAAAAGCAATAACTATAGTACATTAGCAAATGTCTGGTAGCTGACACACATGCTTTTATACTATTTATATACACTGGCCAACACTTACTATTAGGTGATTAATACATGAAAAGAAAAGTACACTATACACAGAGGTGAGATTGGGTGATGCTGCTCATAAGGAAGTGATTTGAATTGAACTTGAATGAGAATATATAAATTTTAGTATGCGATAAAGAGAATTATTGTATGAAAAAAAGGAAAAAGAATGAGACTATAACAATCTATTATAGTTTTGATACATCTAGATTTACTTATGCAATAATGAGTCTTACTGCAGTTGGATACAAACTGTTCATGAATCTGGAGGTCCTACAGCGGATACTCCATGACCTTCTACCAGATGCAAGTTTTGTGAACTAACCATGCGCTGGATGAGAAGTGTCACACAGTATTTTGCAGGACCTCTTTTTACATTTCAATTCAAAGATCTCCTGCAAGGTAGAAAAGCTAGTGCCTATGATCTTTGCTGCTGTTATTATTTGCAGCTTCTTCCTTTCAGCTATTGTGCTGTTACCAAACCATACAGTGCAGTTGCTGGTGATAATGCTCACGATGGGTCCACTGTAGAAGGCATTTTGACCATTTCTAGAGAGCTTTGCTTTTCTAAGCCTTCTTAGGAAATGTAGTCACTGGTGGGCTTTTTTTAATAAGCTTACCTGTGTTTGTACTCCAAGAAAGATCCTCTGATATGTGTACCCCGAGGAACTTTGTAGTTTGGACTCTCTCCACTTCTTCAACATTGGTCTTAAGGAGCAGGTGCATAGCACAGTTTTTTTCTGAAGTCAGTAATAATTTTCTTTGTTTTATTGATGTTCAGGTCCAAATTGTTATTTCACCATTCAGTCAGGTTGTTGACCTTATTCCTATACGCACTCTCATCATCACCACTTATGAGTCCCACCACTGTGGTGTCATCTGTAAATTTGATGATGTGGCTGATGCTAGCTTTTGCAGAGTAGTCATGTGTAAGCACTGTGAACAGTAGAGAACTCAGCACACAGCACCAGGGTACACTGGTGTTGTTGATTGTAATACTCCCTGAAGTGTTACCAGCACAGGTCTTTTGTGGTCTTCCAGTCAGGAAATCGAGGATCGAGTTGCACAGCCCTTTATTCATGCCAAGGTTGATTAGGGTTTCTATAAGTTGCATTGGAATCACCATATTGAATGCCAAGCTGAAATCTATGAACAACAGCCTGGCATAATTGTTCTTCTCTACAAAATGCTCCAATGTGAGGTGAAGTGTCATCAAAATGGCATCAGCAGTTGATCTATTTGATTATTTTCTATTTGGAAGTAGATGTTATGAACAAACTTCCAAAGGTAAATAGTTTAGTCATGTGCAATTTGTAAAAAACTATTATAATGATTGTAGCCTTTCGATAGGACTGTAAGTCAAAATCTACTTTACTGTCATGCACCATCAAATATAAACCACAGGCACAGAGGTTTGGATAAATCAGCAAAAGCTTAATTTAATTGATGTACAAAATAACAACTCAAAAAGCATTTTTTTTTTAAGAATAAGCAGTGTTTAGGTTTAACATCAGGCATTACTGGCTTCGGACTTGATAGTTTGACTCAAAAGGACCTTAACTTTTCTGAAAAGATGACACCTTCAATCACTTGCCTTATGACTCTAACAAATATAATTACTAATATAAAAATGTTTGTTGTCGATATGTACTTTGTGCCACAGCTTAAAAGACTCACACAACACCTCCCTTTTGTATACTATATAAATTACACTAATTCTCCATATGTATATACAATATATATATATATATATATATATATATATATATATATATATATATAGAAAGAGAGAGAGAGAGAAGGAGAGATGAATACAGTTATATACATTCTATAATAGATTGTTTAATAACAAGACAAAAGCATCACAAACATCAGCTCACTGAAACAAATGTGAAGATGCAAAATGTTGTCCGACTAGGAGTTACTTATAGTACTTATACCAACAATATAGCTGAACAATAAAGAAGGTAGAATTCAGATACAGAATCTCTACAGCCCATACAATTAGCATGAGCTACTCGTTTTTTCTTTCTTATGCTACAGCAAAGTATATATATCCAATGTTATTCAAAAAGCTTTCCTTCATCCAACAAGCCCCCTCTGAAACTTTATAAGTTATACAGTGCTGGGAAAAATAAATGCTGGTTTCTGAGTTTTTTTTAAAGAACACACACACATAGGCACCACCACAGACTTTGCTGCTTAAATCTGCACTATGAGTTTTCAGTCCACCTAGTACATGAACTGTACAAAATAATATTGAAATGAAATCCAAATTTGCATGTAATCATTTTAGGTTGTAGAAAAGTATAGTTGTATAAGTAAATTTACTATAACATGATCCCTGCTGCAGTAGCCTAAGCTATCCGTTTTATATCCTGCAAAGCTTCAGGGCAGCTTCTGCTCACCCAGACCATTAGCTTGAGCGGAACTGGTTAAAAGGACAGGTTTGGGTACCAAGACCTTCAGAGTCTTCATGCCAACTGAGAGAGGGATGATGAGCCCTAAGAAGGCATTGCTAGGAATAACAAAAATAAAAACAAACAAAAAAAAAAACAGATGTTCTCCACCAGGAGAATCCAGGGCCTCGAGCATCTACCTTACACAGATAGGCTAAAAGCCCTGTCCCTCTACTCAGTCTCATATAGACTCCTCGGAGGTGACCTCTGTCTGGCATACAAAGCAATCTCAGACCTCACCTTGATGGGACTGCTGCATATCCGCAAGTCAAGCTCCACTCAAGTAACCCGCATGCGAGACCTCAACTTGGTCTGTGACATCAATAGGACTTGTTGGCAGGACAGATTTGTATTTCAGAGACTCCACTTCTATGGAACAGACTCCCTGTCCATGTCAAGTAGAGTACCTCATTAACCCTTTTTCAGTGCAACTCAGATAACTGGTTGGGAAACTGAAAATACACCCCTGGGATTTTACCTGTGTCCTTGCTGGACAGGGGCATCAGGTGCTGACTTGTTGGAACATGGGCTAAATTCTTGGCTAGGCTTATAAGAACCTCAGGGCTAATAGCCTAGTAACTTCCTATGATCCTATGGAAAAAAAACAACAAATGCCCACACCCCACACACTGGAATAAAAAAAACACCAAAGAACAAGGGATGGGGGTGGATGGAGGCAGTGGCTACTGTTGCAGTCTACTGCCATGGTAAATTCATTTACAAAACTGTACTATGTTCTTCATATTGACCATTGCTTTGATAGCCTATGCTATGTGGGTAGAAATGGTCCTACCAAAACTTGACCCAGACTTGGGAAGAAATCTGGCTTGTAATGCTAAGTACTTACAGAGGACCAAGTTGCTGCTTCTAGAATACTTCTATAATTCAACCCCTCCCAAAAAGCCATAGATGAAACCAAAGCATGACTGAATATCACCTGACCCTGCCTGGAGTAGTTTTATTGCAGGAATAACAAAAGGTAATAGCCCGAGATACCCAGTTGGAAATAGTCTGCTTTGACACAGTTTGCCCATTCTCCTTACCTTAGCAAGAAATGAAGAACTGAGCAGATGTTCTGAAAAATATTGTAATGTCAAGATAGTACCTGAACTGTCTGTGGACATCCAAGGTATGAAGTATCTTTTCTCCCTCATGTTGGGGTTCAGGGAACAACACAGGTGTTGCTCGTCTGGTCAGGATAAAACAGATGAACTTCTGTGAGTTCTGTTCAAGCAGCTTTATTATGTACAAACACATCAGGATTGAGGCTTAGTAACTTTAACTTAGATAAACTTATAAACAAACTAGATATCACACTCATACATGCTCACTCTCTGGCTGCAATCTCAAAATGGCACTGAAGCTAGCCCATGTTTGCTATTTATATGCATGTGCTGTCCTTGAAACGATTCTTAAAGGTACAACCAGACACATTCTATATCCTCCTTCTCTGAGAAATAGGTCATGCATTATTGACAACATCAATTGATATGCAATTAATACAAAATAATTCCTTGTCATGCAATTATACAGAACTCAATGCATATAAACAACTATGTCCAGGTTGCTGTGTATTTCACACTCGGTCTGGAAATATGACTAAATTGCGTGACATAGAAGTTATAGAGTTAGGTCTAGCAACTGGGACTGTCTCTGCTGAATGTTCAACTTTGGGGACATCAGGGATATCAGCAGGAGTGGAAGTAGAAGTTAAGACATGTTCTGCAACAGGAACATCATCTGGATTGCTCTGAGATCTTGAGTCTATCACAGGATCAATGCTGCAATATTGATTCTGATACAAGAAGATGATGTCTGCCATTTCTCCTGTACTCCACACCCTCAGATTCTATGAAGTAGGATCTTGGCTCAGCATATATACCTGCTACTTGACCAATCCGGTCAAAACATTTTGCCATTTCTATCCTCACTGTAACTCCTTCTTTCAATGAGCGAATAAATCTGTTAGATTTATCATAGCTGGACTTATTGAAAGAATGCTTTCTAAATAGTTGGGGCTCCGATTGTTCTGTTGTTCTTAGGTTTAGGCCTCAACAAACTGGAACTGATAGGAAATGTTGTTCTGGTTAGCCTAGACAGAAGTCTCTGAGCAGGCCAAGTATATCATCATGGGGTATGTTTCTGAGACTGGGTAAATTCAAAAAGTAAATGCTTTGCATTCTGTATTACACATTCAGCTAGTCCATTTTGGCTGTGGGTATTCTGGACTACTAGTAATATGTACAAAGTCCCATTCTTTTGCAAATTTCTGAAACAACTGACTGGTAAATTGGGTACCATTGTCAGAAATAACTGTGAGGACTACCATGGACTGAGAAATTATGTTTCAACTTGATGATAGCAGGAGTAGACGTTAGGTTAGGTAGTAAACTGATTTCAAGCCAGTTCGAATAAGAGTCTACCAACACTAAGTAATGCTGATTGTTCCGCTCAAATATATCAGTGGCTAGTACTGACTAAGCTAGTTCAGGAACTTGTCTTAGCTGAAGTGGTTCTTTTTGCAAATGCGGTTTAGTGCTATTGCATACTGAACAAGAAGTAAGTACTTTATCAATGTCTTTTGCTGGAGAAGGCCAAAATTCTAGTCCTCTTACTCTTCTTTTGGTTGATTCAGAATATGGGTGACCATGATGCAAAATCTGGATATATTCACGTTATAAGGAAGCAGGAACAACAATTTTAGGACCTTTGAAAATAATGCCATCTTCCATCAACATTTCATCTCTATAACAAAAATAGGTTTGCACTTCAGGTAGTACAATTGACTGCTTTAATGGCCAACCTACATTAATGTAGTATTTGAGCTTTTGCAAAATTGGATCAAGTCTTTGTATGATCTATCAGCTCATCAAGTCTCGTGGTATAAAAATTATGCATTTCCAGGACATCAAAGTCAAAATAATCTGCATTAAGCTGTTCTGTTGTATTTCTGGGCAATCTGAATAAGGTATCAGCTAGATAAAGAAGTTTGCCTTTGGTACAGACCATTTTGAAGTTGTACTTTTGCAATTTGAGCATCATTCTTTGTAATCTCACTGGAGCTGAATGCACAGGTTTTTTTTAAAATAGTGACTAGAGGTTGGTGATCAGTTTCAATCTGATTAGCTCGACCATAAATATAATCATGAAACTTTGAACATGCAAATACTATTGCCAAAACTTTTTTCTCAAGTTGAGCATATTGCATTTCAGTTTGGGTAAGAGTTCTAGATGCATAGGCTACTGGTCTGCCTTCTTGAATAATAACTGTGCCTAGACCAAACTTTGAAGATTCACAGGAAAGAGTGACTGGTTTATTGACATCATAGTATCTTAATGTAGGTGGAGGGGCAAGTTTCTGCTTAAGA
This sequence comes from Protopterus annectens, assembly GCF_019279795.1. Taxonomy (NCBI): domain Eukaryota; kingdom Metazoa; phylum Chordata; order Ceratodontiformes; family Protopteridae; genus Protopterus; species Protopterus annectens. The sequence continues at coordinate 54,019,918 of NC_056742.1, forward strand.
TCTTTAAATGCTCTCTGGTAATGTTCCAACCAATACCATGTAATATTTTTGCATGTCAGCTCTCTCAAAGGTACTGGCAGTTCACTGACATCTGGTATAAACTTGCCTAAATAGTTGACCATGCCAAGAAAACATTGTAGAGCTTGCACATTATCCAATTCTGGCATCTCAAGAATGGCTGCTTGCTTGGACGGGTCTGGTTGCAAGCCAGTGCTAGTAAATAAATGACCTACATATGTAACTTCTGGTAGTCTGAATTTGCACTTCAGAGGATTGAGCTTCAAGTTCACTTCACATGCTCTGTCTAGAACTTTCTTAACGTTTCTGTCATGCTCTGCTTCACCATTGTCTCCAACCAATAAATCATCTACTATTATGGCACAAGGATAACCCAAAAAATTTGCTCCATTGCATGCTAAAAGACTTCACTTGTAGAATTTATTCCAAATGGCATCCTGAAGAATCTCTGTCTTCCAAATGAGGTATTGAATGTAGTCAGTAGTGAAGATTTGCGATGAAGCATCATTTGCCAAAATGAACTTTTTGCATCCAAGACAGAAAAAACAGTGGCGTTCGGTATTAGGGCTGCGACATCCTTGACTGTACACATAGGATAATGAGGTCTTTTAATTCTTTGTTCAAATCTCTTGGGTTAATGCATATTTTGATTTTGTCTGAGCCTTTTTTGTAGGCTGCTACCATAGATAACACACATTCAGTTGATTCTGTAAATGGACAAATTACACCTTGCTGCACCATTTTATCCAGCTGAACTTAGACTTTATCATGCATAACTACTGGAACTTTTCTTGCCAGTCTGACCACTGGACTGACCTCTGGGTCTAATTTCATAAAATACACAACTGGAGGTTTGCCTAACTTGTCATTGAAAACATCAGCATATTTTGAGAAAATAGTATCACTGAAGCTGGAACTGGGACACGTGTTTATATGATGAACTTCTTTGCTAAAGGAAAGCAGATTCATTCTCAAACTGTCTCTGAGACCCAGCATTGACTGCCCATGTCTTCTGATTACATAGAATAGTAAGCTGTAGCAGTTCCTAGCCAAATAACATGAAAGCACTACTGAGCCTTCGGTTTGAATTACTTCAGCTCCATAAGCAACAGGTTCTGCACAACTGGCCACATTTGCTCACCAGCTCTCACCATGGCAAATGCATCTGCTGACATAACATTACACTTTGAACCAATGTCTGCTTTGAGCTCTGTGCATTTACCACTGATCTGGACAGTACAAAGCACTTCATTCTTTTCCAGCATAGTTACTGCATCAACCTTTTCACCAATTACTGATACACCATCTACATAGAAAGTAAGGTTGCAGCTCCCTATATGCTCGAGTTGCTTTTTAAATGACCCTTTATAACTGTGTGAGATTTACTTGATTTGCAAAACTTTTGCAAATGGTCTTATTTTTACATTTGTGACATTGCTGACCAAATGCTAAGCACTCTTCTCTTTTAGACTCATGATTGGCACCACAATTGTCACAGTTAACAATAAAGCTTGGTTTGTATTTTGTTGACTCACCATTGTACTGCACTGAGCATGTCCTTTTCACTGAACTAGTCTTGGAACTTGCTGGAAAAGTATGGGTTTTGCCTGACACACTCGCAGGTATTACAGCTGCAATGTGCTTAGGCCTGCTTCTGCTAGCCACATGTTGCATGCTGTGTACATTTGCTTTAGAGGCTGCTGAAACTATGCTTTTATCACTTGCATGCATACTTGTGTGCCTTTCTGTGAGCTCATGGATTTAACAAATCTTTATGACTTTGCTTAACATTAAATCACTGTCACGAGCAAAATCTTTCTCACTGCAGCACTATTAACAGTACACACAAGCCTTATTAACTCATCTTTATCAAATCTGCATATTTTAGCCTTATTTCTCAAGTCAGTCGTATAAGTTGCAAAAGTTTCACCTGGCTTTTGGTCTCTGGTATAAAATAAGTGCCTCTCTAATGTAACATTTGTCTGAGGGTTGCACATCTCTCTAAATTTATGTTTTAAGCACTTGGGGTTTTCCCTTGATTCAGCCTGTACCACGATATGGCAGTTTTCCCTCTCTCCTGCATATGCTTCTGGTGCATACACAAATGAATGCTCTCTTTCAACGGCTTCTGACCCTGCTAAGTTAAGCAAAATGAATGCCCTTGTATGTGCATCTTTGTCAGAAAAAGCTGCTTGTATGACAATATCATATTCCTGCTCTAATACTGTCCAACTCTCTGCTATATTATGATCAAACACAAGTGGACTTGGTCTGCGAAATTCCTTTGCCATCTCAACACACAGTAGTCAAGGCACTTGAAAGTATGTATGAACATACACACACAAATATATATGCCAGAACTTTGTGCCAGTATTTGTAATTATGCCCATTAGCACAACAGACCCTTTGAAATAACTGCACTTTGCCAAATAAGTCTTCATAGCACAAGAACACTTTGAAATCACTGTACTTTGTGAAACCACTCCTTAACAGTGTAAGAAATACTTCAAAATGACTGTACTTTGTGAATAAACTGTGCACAATGGAAGAAGCTCAGAATAAGAAACACTTCGAGATGAATGCACTTTGCAAATAATTGTACACAGCACAAAACCTTTAAAAATGGCTGTACTTTGTGAAATTACTCTGCACAGTGTAAGAAACACTCTGAAAGGGTGGCACTCTGCAAATAAATGAACAAAGCACAAGAAACTTTTCTAAATGTCTGTACTCTGAATGCACTTTACAATATAACTGTACTTTGAACCCAGCAAACTCTTTGAAATAATTGCACCAGAATAAAGCACACACTCTGCAAACAATGCACACTCTGAGATACTTTGAACAATTCTAGTTATGAATGAATGGCTTTAGTCAATGCGAAATGGTAGTCTGCGCCCAAAACATGGTCTTTTACTAAACGCATGCAGTCACCTTGCACTTTAAGCTTAATTTTGCCCTTTTATTGTTGTTGTTATGCTCATTATACTTTTCTTGTGCCCCTTTTACTTTAAACATGCTTGTTATGCAAACCAAAAGTAATTCTCAGCCCCACATGAATATCTCTTCTAGTTTTATCAAATATTGTGGTTTTGAAGATTTCATTTAATTAATAATGCATCCTATGCCTTTCATTTGATTAATAAAACATTTTGTGTTACCCATTTGATTAATAATGCGTTTTGTGCCTTACAAATGCCCCATTTCATTTATTTGCCAAATAAACCGTTTGTGCTTTTTTTATTTTTTACTTTAACTCATTTCTGGCCCTTTTTTGTTTGTCTGAGCTCTGTTTCACTCAAACAGCTTAGTCTTCCTTTACCTTTAACTCTGCACCTCATGGCTTGAAAAAGTTCTTCTGATCCAGGTCTGACACCCTGTCACTCATATGGTCAGGATAAAACAGACAAACTTCTGTGGGTTCTGTTCAAGCATCTTTTTAAGTACAAACACATCAGGATTGAGGCTTAATAACTTTAACATAGATAAACTTATAAACAAACTAGCTATCACACTCATACGTGCTCACTCTCTGGCTGCACTCTAAAAATAGCACTGAAGCTAGCACATGCTTGCTATTTATATGCACATGCTGTCCTTGAATTGCATCTTAAAGGTACAACACGCACACACACACACACACACACACACACAAACACACACACACACACACACACACACACACACACACACACACACTCACACACACACAACACACACACACACACACACACACACACACACACACACACACACACACACACACACACACACACACACACACACACACACACAGCAGTCAGAGCAAGGAGTAAAAGTCTTTTCTGTCTTAAGAATCTCATGTCAGCCAGATGAGCTGGTTCAAATGGAGCATGTATTGGCTTCTCTAACAGAAAATGAATGTCCCATGGAGGAGCCACTGGTTTTGTTGGATGCCTTTTACATAAAACCCCTTTAAAAATATGTTGACATGGGAATGCCTTAAAAAAGGGGGATCCATGGACAGACATGCTGAAATGGCAAACAAAATGAACCTTGATAAAGGAGTAAGACAGGCAAATAAAAAAGCAACTCAAACAAATATTGTAAAACAAGTGAAACACTACTCTGAGTGGGTTCAGGTTATGTTTTTGGCACCAACTAGAAAACATTTTCCATTTGTTAATATATGATTTTCTAGTAGAGGGCTTTCTTGCTCCCAGTGGTACCTTCTGCACACCTCCTACCTTCTGCACATCCTCAATAAACAAATGCCTAAAATGGTACTAAGACCCTAAGATCCAGGCAGTCAGTTAAAGTTGTTTGGGGTTGGGATGTATAAAATGTCCCTGTTCTTTTTTTTTAAATAAACATCTTTATTAAATTATCACTTATGACATAGGCAATCATACATTTATATAAATGAAGACAAACTGTAATGGTTTCAGTTGCAAAGATTATACATCACGTATAATTTATCCAGTCATTGTCAGTCAAACATTACAAAGCTCATTCAAGTCCTGCCTTCTCTTAAACCTCATTCAAAACATTATCCCACATGTATTGTTCCCATCATTCCTATGTTTTCCATATAATTTGTTTCTACCCTTTTCTAAAGCTATCACTTTTGTTTTGTCTGTGTCACTATACTACTTCTAGTACAGTTGGTTTAGACTTTGATTTCCATTTTCTAGTAAATGCTTTTTTGGCCTTACTGTGTCTAGGCAATTCTGATTCTGTATCATAGAACAAAAAAATCAGTTGCTTAGTTACACCAATTTGGTCACCCAGAATATCTGGTAGAGTAGTCTGCAGGGAATTTTTAAAGTCTGTCAACTCATTACAATCTGAAAAAATGTTCCCTGTTATTATTATATCATTACTATTATCTCTTTCATCTCTGTGCTTGTGTGACTAGATCCAGCCTGTGAGGAAACTTGTGGTAATTGCCCCTGGCCAATTCCAAAAGAAGGGATAAACACTAATGCCTGGGCCTGAAGGGAGTCACCACAATGATCTTGGGAGATAAATATCAGAAAGGGTAGAAAAGTATACAGGAATATTCCAGTCCAAGGAAAGGTAAAGGCAACTATCTTCCAGGCCTTAACACCATTCAAAAAGAGTTCCTAATTAAACAAAATGTTTGAAACTATGATATATTGATAAAAAACACTCAAAATGCTTACAAAATGCTTGAAATAACTTCCACATTGCATAAAATGTAAAAAAAAGAGAAAACAACCACATTTTTTGCTATGTGCTTCTTTTTCACATTAACTAAAGCTATTCAAAATATCTGAAGTGTGCAAAATGCTCGTAAGTGTGTGCAGTATGACAGTACAGTTATTTCGCAAAATACAATCATTTAAAAGGGACTGTTGTGCAGTTGAATCTTTTTAGAGCAACTGGTGTGTGCATTTGAATATAATTACAAAAACATTCTGTCGGCATGGCAGAAGAATTTTGCATACTTGGTCCACTTGTATTTGATAATAATGTTGCTCCAAACTGGAGAGTGTTTGAGCAAGAGTACAATATTTTCATACAGGCATGTGTTTTCTGATAAGGACACACATACAAAGGCATTTATTCTGCTTAAGCTTCTTGGTTCAGAAGCCATTGAAAGGGAGGGTTCATTTGTGTATGCCCCAGCTGTGTATGCAGGGGAGGGGGAAGAAAGCTATACTGTGGTACTGGCTGAAATGTGGGAAGACCCTGAGTGCTGAAAATGTAAATTTAGAGAACTATGTATCCCCTAAATGAATATTACAATAGGAAGGCACATATTCTACACAAGAGATCAAAAGCCTGGTGAAACTTTTGCAGCTTATATAACTGACTTGAAAAACAAGGCAAAAACGTGCAGATTTGGTGATGTTGGAGATGAGTTGATAAAAAACAGGCATGTGTCTGGTATTAAAAATGATGCACTGAGAAAGAGTTTGCTTTGAGACAGTGATTTAACTTTGAATAAGGCCATAGAGATTTGTCAGATATATGAGCTCACAAAAAAGCACATAAATATGCTTACAAATGAGAAAAACATGCCTGTGGTGCCTTCCAGTGCTAATGTTAATAGTATGCAGCACAAGGTTAAAAGATATTGGCCTAATGGCAAGGTGACACCCTGGGCCTCCCTAGCAAAACCCAGAGTAGCTACAGTAAAACCTAGGGCACACTCAGTAAACCAGAGTGGTGAGTCAGCAAAACTTGTGACAGGCCTCAAAGTCAACGGATGTAATTGTGGAAGTAGCCAGGAGCCCAAATGAGAGAAGTGCTTAGCTTTTGGTCAGCAGTGCCACACATGTAAAAAGTGGAATCATTTCAAAAAGGTTCTGTGAATCAAAAAGGGAACAGTCTTTTTTAAAAGAAAGTATTCAGAAGCAAGTTGATCTACTAGAAAGCTGCAACCGTACTTTTTATGTTTATGGTGTGTCTATGCTTGATGAAACGGTCAATGCAGTAGATTTGTTGGCAAATTATAAAGTATTTTGTATTATTCTGATTAATGGGAGACCTGTAGAGCTCAAAGTTGATACTGGTTCAAAATACAATGTTATGTCAACAGAAATATTTGCCAAAGTAAAAGCTGGTGAGAAGCTTTATCTGGCAAAATGTGTGAAGCTTGTTGCTTATGGTGGTGAAGAAATTCAAACTGAAGGCTCAGTAGTTCTTTCGTGTTGTTCTGCTAGGAACAGCTATGACTTGCAATGTTACGTAGTCAAGAGACATGTGCAGTTATTGTTAAACCTCAAAGGCAGTTTGAAAATGGAACTGTTTTCATTTAATGTAGATGTCCACCATGTAAGCTTGTGTAACAATGCAAATTTCACACAGGCTATTTTTTCTGACTATGATGATCTTTTTGAAGAAAATTTGGGCAAACTCCCATTTGTGTACTCCATGAACTTAGATCATGAGGTAAGTCCAGTTATCAGACCAGCATAGAAAGTTCCAGTAGCCATGCAAGGCAGAGTCAAAGGTGAGATAGACAGAATGGTGTGTCTAGGAACAACTTGTCCAGTAGATGAACCAACTGAATGGGTATTCTCCATGGTGGTAGCACATAAGAAAAGCTCAAATGATATTAGAATATGTATTGCTCCAAGGGATTTTGACAAAGCACTAAAACTGCCTCATAATTCAATGTGTACAGCTGTGGAAGTTGTCTCTCATGTCAAATGCCACTGTTTTTTTCTGTTTTAGATGCAAAAAGTTAATTTTGGCAGATTTTGCTTGACCACAAATCTTCATTACTAACCACTTTCAGTACACCATTTGGAAGGTACCGATTTTTAAGAATGCCATTTGGGATAAATTCTGCCAGTGAAGTCTTTCAACGTGTGATGGAACACATTTTTTCTGGCTATCCGTGTGCTATTATACTAAATGATATTCTTGTAGGAGGCAATGGTGAAGTCGAACATGATAGAAAACCCCAGGGCAGCTCTGGAATGTGCTTATGAATTGAATCTTAAGCTAAATCATCAGAAATGCAAGTTCAAGCTACAAGAAGTTACTTATGTGGGTCATTTGTTCTAATTCTTGAGATGCCAGCTCAAGACAATGTCACTTCCTTGCAACGTTTTCTTGGAATGGTCAACTATTTGGGCAGGTTTATTGCATATTTGAATGACCTTTCAGCATCACTATGAGAGCTGACACACAAAGATGTAACTTGGTCCTGGTTGGAACAGAATCAAACAGCATTTGATGTCCTGAAATAGAGAATTGCCAGTCCACCCACTTTAAGATATTATGATGTTCACAAACCTGTAACACTCTCTTGTGATGTTTCAAAGTTTGGTCTTGGCGAAGTCATTCATCAGATGGGCAGACCAGTAGCCTATGCATCCAGAACTCTAACCCAAATCGAGATGCAGTATGCTCAAATAGAGAAAGAGCTCCTGGCAATTGTGTTTGCATGTTCGAAGTTCCTTGATTATGTTTATAGCTGACCTATTCAAATCGAGACTGACCACCAACCTTTGTTTAGTATTTTGAAAAAGCCAATGCACACAGCTCCTGCGATATTGCAATGCATGATGTTGAAATTGCAAAAGTACAGTTTTTGCTTGGTTTACACAAAAGGCAATCTTCTTTATCTTGTGGATACTTTATCCAGATCACCCAACAGCATGAAAATGAGAAACCTGATTTTGAAGTTATGGAAGTGAGAAATTTTTCTTCCACACGTCTTGATGAGCTCAGAACTCACACAACTTCAGATCCAATTCTCCAGAAACTCAACCACTTTATCAGTTGAAGACACCCGTCAAAGTAATCTTGTTTACCACTAGATATGCAGCAGTATTTTCCTTACAGATATGAGGTTTTGATGGAAGATGATGTCATTATGAAAGGTCCAAAAGTGATTGCTCCAAAATCCTTGCAACAAGAGTGTATTACAATCTTGCATCATGGCCACCCAAGAACTGATTCTACCAAAAGAAGGGTGAGAAGACTAGTATTTTGGCCTTCTTTGTCAAAAGATATCAAGAAAGAACTTTCAGCTTGTTCTGTTTGTAATAGTACTAAACTGCATCAACAAAAAGAACCACTTCAGCTAAGCCACATTTCTGAACTACCTTGGTCAACAGTAGCTACAGATATTTTCGAATGGAATGGTCAATGTTACTTGGTGTTAGTAGCAGTGGCGGCTGGTGACTTCAAATCAAAGGGGGGCTGCAAGAGACAGCTGAATGGGTGGGGTCAATGGGAAGGCGTGCGACCAACTAGAAAGGGGAGGAGCTATGTACAAAACCACAAAAACTAAAACTTTAATTAAATACGCTGCCCTGGGTGCCAAACCATCATTATGAGAGTCCAATCAAGACAAAAATAAGTGTAGAAGAATACAAATATTTCAATGCATTGGCTGCATGACAGCTTACTTAATATCTAGATGGAAACAAAAGGTTGTGAGGCATGAAAAAATAAATTACTTTTTAAATACATTACTGGAATGCCAGTCAAAATCAAGTATAAGCAAAACAAGCAACACTCAACTCAAACAACTTCTCCTTGCACTGCAGTTCTAATTATAAATTATATTCAGCTTTATTAAAGTACCAAGTAACATGCTGAAAGTAGAAATCTCTGTGATGCCCCCACTTGCAAAAATGTTTCTTATCCAAAAAAGACCTGCTGCCTGACAACTATCTACTTGTTTCATGGGGAAAACATGATCAAAGTAAAAAATGAAAAGCAAACAAGAAACAAGCTCAAGATACATTGCTTAAAGGATTACTGTACAGGTTATGGACCACACATGATTGGCATTCTGTTTAGTTTAGGAGTAAAGCTTGTAGAGATGACTGGAAGTCTCCAACAAGTGTAATGAGCTTTTTAAAATAATGTAATCCTGTCCTTCAATACCCAAGGCTTATACATTATCTAGTTAAGTAGTCTCTGCATGGCAACAACAGAAAGGCTTTCAATGTTGGCAATTCTTTAACAGTATGCTTATTAAAGCTTACTTGCATCTTACAATCTCAGACAAGCTTATCTTATGGTCATTAAAGCATTGCTACTTAAACACAGAGCAACAGGCACTTTGAGTAATAAGCATAAATCAACAGTACAAAAATATGACAGAAACCAGACCATTCTGCAAAATCAAGGACAGATGAAAAGCCACTGTAGTACTTGTGTCTACCCTGGATGGGGGGACACTCTGCACATGTTACACTGCATAACTACTCTTTGCCTTGCTTGGACACATCCTGAGTCACTACATGGGGGAGTGGGGTGCAACAAGTATGTCACAATTTGAAATGTCTCTGGCTGACTGTGATGGCCCTGACACATTTGTCCTACCTCTCAACCTCACAGCAAGAAATCTGGATAAAGCCATACATAGAAGTGGGACAAAGGCCCAAAAATAAGGACAATTTTTAAATATTGCTCTTATAAACTTAGAAAGATAATAGAATAGGTCTTGCATTAGTATGAATTTTCTGTAGGGTATGAAATCTGAAACTCAAAATGTCTGTCATTATTTTCTAACTTCAGTCTTTAATGATTTGTCACTAATTTGCCAAACCCCCCCCACAATTTTATGAAAAATGGACCAAAAATGTGATGCAAAAATATAAAATAGCCACACAATACAGCTGGGAACCTGTCAAAGAAGGGACACTTTAATATTAGTAATGCTAACTTGAGCAGCTGACAAAATAAAAGAATCTACATGCATTTCAAGTAATCTATAACTTTGATTATTACAGTTATTTCTTAATTGTAAACCCTCCATGTTTTCTTCCAACATTGCTATTTTGCAGAGGGATTATTAGGGGGAAGAGCAACATTTTGAGCCAAAATCAGGGACAGTTGAGAGGCTGGCTATGCCTAATTCTATAAAGCAATTTATCTGCATGTACCTCTCAAACTGTTAATGTAATAAATCTGGACAAGGCCAAATATATTGGAGGGACATATAAACAGTACTAAAAATTGCTCTTGTATAAACTGAGACAGTTGATAGAATAACAGGTCTTACTTTAGCATGCATTTTTCTGAAGGTTATGAAGTCTGAAACTCAGTGTATCATTATATTAGTGACTTAATTCCTAAATGATTTGCCAGAAAACTACAAATTTTATGAGGAACAAACCAAAAATAAGAAGCAAAAATCTATTCATTCTTTGAAAATCTGGACAGTTGGGAGGTATAGTTCAACTGAGCCTCTGAGCTTGCTGCCCTTCCCCCTCACAAAATCATTGTCGAATGGAGCCTCTGCAGCCATTCCAGTGATCCATTACTTGGCTATTTCACTCCATTTACCATAAACACTAATGTGCATACTGCTTTACTTCTATTATGATTTAGACTTCATTTGAAAGTTTTATTTTGCATTTTACAGCACAAACACTAAGGCATCTGCTAAACAAAGCAATGCAGTCTCACAAATGAAAACAGACTTAGCATTAAAACTTCTCTGCCCTTGAAACTCACATTCATTGAAACAGCATTGAAACCCACATTCAAAGAAAATACATTTTGCCAGTGGCAGATAAAGATTAATTTTGGGCTGTTTTCAAATCATAGGCCCCTTGCATATGAAACATACATGTGCTCTTTGATATACCTTCCTGATTGTACTAAATTGTATTCCTTGTACAATAGAGTACAGTTGTTAGAAGGCGTTTTAAATTTGTTTTGAACATTTTCCCAGTAAGCAATGAAACAAAATGCATGCACCCGTAATGACAACACTGCCCACTTCAGAACATTTCCATCATAAAAGTCTACTCAGACTTCTACAGTCCACCATTATCAGTAAATATGCACAATTCCACAGTCCAACATTATCAGTAAATATGCACAATTCTACAGTCCACCATTATCAGCAAATATGTACAATTCTAGAGTCCATTATCAGTAAATATGCATAATCTCTGAAGTAAAAGTCATCTAAATAATTCCACATTAAAGAAATTTGTAACTAATGAAGAGGTTGCTGTTAGCAAACACATTTATATTTAATGGTTTTATCGAACAATAGTGTATTTTGCCCCTGAGGAATAAATTGCCTGTATTACATTAAAAAAATGATAAGTTAGTAATATTGCAAGAGGAAATGGATGGCAAACTGATAACAGGCTCATAGTTAGTATCTTCACCAAGGAGACCATTCTCAGTACGGCAGTATCCACCCCTTGTGGGAGTAGAACCCACAGCCTTCCGCATCAACAGCAAGTACACGACCTGTTGTGCTATTAACAATGCAAGCCAACTCAGCATAAGCAGCACTAAATTCTCTTCCCCTGCAGCTCTCAGCTCCTTGTAAAATCTACTCAATACTCAACTATATCTCAACTTCGCAGCACAAGAAATCTGGAAAAAGCCAACATTTATGGGGGGGGGGGTCAAAAGCCAAAACAACAGGGACACATTAAACATTGCTTGTATAATCTTGGAAAGTTATTAGAATAAAATGCTGTGTTACCACCATACATTTTACTGCCAAGGTTCCTGTGCAACAGTCAGAGCAACATACCACTATGCCAAATCAGCTGCTTTGTCAAAGAGAAATGCTGTGTTACCACCATACATTTTACTGACAAGGTCCATGTGCAAAACAGTCAGAGCAACATACAACTACACCAAATCAGCTGCTTTGTGAAAGAGACGAAGACTGAAACTTAAATGGCTATCATTTAGTGAATTCACTTCTCGCCATAGCTGTCAACCTCTTAGTACAAAACACCTGGACAAACCCAGTAATGAGGGAATACAGCCCTCAAACATATTCAGTGAATTCAGTTCTTGCCATAGCTGTCAACCTTAGCACAAAAAACCTGGACAAAGCCAATAATGGGGGAATACAGTCCCAAAAATAGGGACAAATTTCAAATATTCATCTTATAAACTTAGAAAATTGCTAGAATAAAGGGTTGTGTTACTATGTATTTTCTGAAGAATATGAAGTCTGAAATTCAAATGCCTGTCAATTTTGCTTCTGATGGAACAAAAACAATTTTCAGCAGAGGCCCAGGGAGAAATACTGCAGACACATGTCTTTGTAAAATGGCAGGACACCAGAGCAAATCCACACAGACACAGGGAAGAGATGCAGACTCCACACAGAAAGCACCCCAGCCAAGAATCAAACCAGAAAACCTATAGCTGTGAGGCAACAATGCTACCACTGTACCATCAAATATGTAAGGAATTAAACATTCAGAAACCTGCACAGAAATCACCCCAGCCAAGAATCAAACCAGAAAACCTATAACTGTGAGACAACAATGCTACCACTGCACCATCAAATATATAAGGAATTAAACATTCAAAAACCTGAAGTCTGAAATTCAAATGCCTGTCACTTTTATTTAACATTTGTTAACCAGGACAGTCTGACTTGGAACAAAAAAACAATTTTCAGCAGAAGCCCAGGAAGAAATAATGCAGACATGTCTTTGTAACATGGAAGGACACAAAAGCAAACCCACACAAACGCAGGGAAAAGATGCAGACCCCACACAGAAGGCACCCCAGTCAAGTATCAAACTTGAGAACCTACAGCTGTGAGGCAACAATGCTACCACTGCACCATCAAACATCAAGCATTTAAATATTTAGAAACCACAGATATTATGTGGAACAGAACAGATCAAATATGAGGCAAAAATCTGCAAATTTTTTCAAATGGTGGTGGGTAGGGAATTCAGGCCCTTAACACCTGCATATAAGGTACAGGGTTCAAGCCTGAGGTATTCCCTACACACCACCATTGGGTCTACTCTAGCCACCAGTATATAGTAACTGGGGCATTACACACACACACACACACACACACACACACACACACACACACACACACACACACACACACACACACACACACACACCTACCTTGTTGCTGAACGGCCCCAGCCCACCAACGAGCGAAATACCTGCTTCCATTACCACCAACGAGCGAGTGAAATACCTGCTTCCATTACCGCTCGGGATATCTGAACAGCCCCTTACCCGATTGGTCCATCCCAAAGGATTCCCTGCAGTTCAAACCCGCGACTGGTCCTGCCTGCGACTGCTGCAGTCCAGAGTGCCTCTATGTTGTGATGTCATCGCTGCATAGCCTTCTGGGCATCTTGCCTTTCCCCTTATCTAGACTGCTGAGAAAGCAGTCTGAGAGCATGTGCGCATGCGTACTGTCTGGGAATTAATGTTTGTGTTTCTCGGTTTGTTTTTATTTTGTTTTGTAGGTGGGAGGGCTGCAGTCCAGCAGTCCTATGGCACGAGCCACCCCTGGTTAGTAGACTCTTATTCAAATTGGTTTGAGCTTGACCTACTTCTTAATCTCATGTCCAGCATTGTCATTATGAAGCCGAAGAGACATTTTTCTCTCCATGGTAGTCTACACAGTCATTTTTGACAATGCTGCATGGTTTGTAAGTCAGCAGTTTAAAAGATATGCCGAAATGTGGGACTTTGTTCATGTTAATAGTAGTCCTGAATACCCACAATCAAATAGCCTGGCTGAACGTACAGTTCAAAGTGCAAAACAGCTGTTGTAGAAGTCTAAATTTGACAGTACTGATGTTTTTCTTAATCTGCTTAATCTCAGAAACATTCCTCATGACAGTTTGAGATTAGGAAGTAGGTCAATTTACTTGGTTCAACTGCCCAGAGATTAATGTTGAGACAAACCAGAACCACACTACCAATCAGTAAGAATTTGTTGACTCTGAGTGCTAAAAACAACAAAGCAGTAAAACTCCTAAAGAAGCATTTGTCCTAAGTCCTACTATGATAAAACCAGCAAGCCTCTGAATCCATTAAAAGAAGGAGAGATAGTGAGGATACAGACAGTGAAGGGATTTGACTGAATAGGACTTGTGAAACATTTGTGTATGGAACCGAGATCGTACATCATTGAGTCACAAGGGATAGAATTCAGGCGGAATCAGAAACACTTAATACCAGTGTCCTAGCCAGTGTTACAGCATTTTGCCTGTAATAGAGACTCTAATTCTCAGAGTGATTTGTTGAGTGTTCCTGTTCCAGAGAACATTTCATTGTCTGTTTCTGTTCCTGGAAGTATCCCTGAAAACCTTGAAGAACATTCCTCAGTGACTGTCCTTGTTGCTAAACCCCCTTCTTGCTAAACCCAGTTCTAATTATTACATACGTAAAACCTTATGAAACATATGAAGCTTTAATTTATAGGAATGTGATAATAAGCATCTTTTAAATGTAAGGTTACCAAAAAATCTCAAATGGAGAAGAAGGGGTAAGGGATTGTGCCATGAAATGATCTTGAACTTGGGCACTTTCACAAAGTGATTTAATAAAAAGGTCCATAATTGATTTTCATTTTCCTTATTTTTTTTTCTGGCATCAGAAACATTCTTGAATGGAAACCTTTTTCCCACTGGGAAAAAGGAAACATTTCTATTACTCCCCCGATAAAGCATGTGCTGTAGGATAGGAGCGAGCAGAGGGGATTGGTCTGGGGATGTGAAGTAATTCCCTGCAAAGGAGGGATCTGTTCCCACTGAGTCTCAGAACTCATATGTTTGAAACAACCTGTTGCCAAAGAGAGAGAAATGGAGAATCTGACTTTTTGGAAGGGATAAGAGACTGCCAGGGTGGGAGGTGGGACAAAGCCTCTTACATACTCATTCTGACTTGTTTGACTGTCTTTTGTTCTGGAGGGTTCCTGCTTTCTTTTAGGAAACCTCCCGACCATTGTTTTTAATGTTTACTTACCAGCATATCAGTGAGACTGTTTTGCTTTGTTTCTTGCTGCAGTTGGATAAGGGAGCAAAATAACCTTTGGAAAATTTAGAGAGGGAGGGATAAAATTCCCTATATATCAGCTTAACCCTCTCATCAAATTTTTGATAACCTTTGCAGTGAAGGCTCTGAGAATAAAGCCAGATGTAGTACCTATAGTCATAAACACACTTTAAATGACTAGTAACTAGTGACCTGAAAAATTAAAGAAACTAAACCACACAAAGCAGATTTTTCCTCTCAAGGAGGAGCTGCAGATCAAACATTTCTTACAGTTTCATAGTTAGTCACAATAAACTTTAAAATATGAGCCTGACAACTCAAAATTATAAAAAATTAAAGTTGCAGAAGCAGACACTTTTCCTCAAACTTAAAAATTGTTTTACCATGCTTATCAAAAGGTAAAGGGTTAGAGTTAAAATGTTTGGCAGCAACTGGACTAACTATAGCTGCTGTGTGATGTTTAGGAAGAGTGTATAAAGACTTAAATGCGTGAGGAACTTTATACATTCTATTTGCCTTTTTAGGGGCAGTAGGCTGAGTATCAGGAAGAATGCAGGCAGTGACATACACTTCCTCCAGAGCTGACAGAACTGGGGAAATGGTTAAAGGTTTTGGAAATTCCTTCTGTGACAGCTGATAGTATTTTTCGGGGGACTGAGAAACCTCAGTGTTCTTCCACTGAATACACTTGCAGATTTTGGAAATAGTCTTGGAGAAAAAGAATCATTGATTGGGAGATTCAGGTGGCATTATCTCAACTGAGTCTGAATCAGAATTCTGAGGGAAAAAAAACTGTATCTGTTCAATCACATTCCTCTCTGGGTTTAAGTTCTTGAATCTGTTCAGGAAAAGAGGATTATCACTTAAGACATACCAAAGATACATTTATATAAAAGAAAACAAACCATGTGAGTAACTTCTGCTAGTTAACAATTATGGGTAATGATCTTTAAGATACAGCAAAATATTTACTGACAATTACTCAGATAAAAGTGCTTGCCTAAGCAGCACTAAACACTCCAAAATATTGTTTCTTTGTGGTCAAAACCATCAAACCTCCCATGCATTGGTATATTATAATCGCTTGAAGTTTCTGCTTCACAATTAAAAAGAGATGTTTTCCTGATAGGAGGAATTTGCACAGAAATGCCTCCTGCTACAATAAAATAGCTTAATTTGCCACCAATCTCCCTCATAGGACCCCACCATTATCATAGCTTAAAGCGGTTAAACTGGCTTGAACTGCACAACTGTCTAACCTAATCACAACTAACCAGCACACAAACTCATTCATCATCCAGAAAAATGCCCTGCACTGCAAAATGTATTACTGCCCTATTGTCCAGCAAGGGACCTCCGTTCTAGTAACACATTCTTATTACTTACAAACAAATAAATTTGCAGGAGACTTTCTCTATTCCCAGTACATTGCTAAACTCTGGGATAGTATTCTCACATAAATAAAACTTTCTGAGAAACTCAGTAGTTTTAAACCACTGCTTAAACTACATCTTAACCAGTCCTGGTCATGCACATGCTGATCACCAGGTTAAGACTTTGTGTTCACCATACAGTACTCTCCAAATACATACTCATAACTTCTCACTGAAATGACAAAACAATTTTATTACTTATTTGCTGCCTGTACAATCCACTAAGTTGCATGTGGGCTTTCTCTTTAGTAACTTCCACTTCTGTAAAATCTTAAAATTTATAAATGTAACTACTCTTTGTGCATAAATGTAAATAGAAATGTAACTACTCTGTGTTTGACAGGAACTTTGTATAATGCAATGTAAGCAAATGGAGCTTTTCTCCCCAGACCTCCACTGAAAATGGATATTACCCAGTTGGACTTCACCAGTAAACACAGATAAATGCTGTTGTGTCTTTTCGGCTTTAAATACATAAATACATGCATTTGTTGAGTAATATTTGCTGATTTTTTTACATTGCCAATGTTTCTTGTAACTGAAAAAAGGAATATTGCAATAAAATGAATAATTATTTTCCTTGAATAGTTGTATGTCTCAGCCTGTTAGTGTAAGAAATCTGATTAAAGCCTAAAATAATGGTGGGACAAAGGGCCAATAGTAGGGACAGATTTTAAATATTGCTCTTACAAACTTAAACAAAGTTTCTAGAATAACAGGATTTGTGTTAGCATGCATTTTCCAAAGGAAATGAGGTCTGAAACTCAAATGCATGTCATTATTTAGGAATTTCAATCCTCAATAATTTGCCAGAAAACCACACATTTTATGAGGAGACAGACCAAAAGATATGTGGCAAAAAGCTGGGCATTCTGCAAAAATCTGTGAAGGGTTGAGGTATACATGCTTTAAAGTTTACAAAAATAATGTTCTCTGGAGCAACCTCTTGTTCACTGGATCCCCACAATAGCATTGTATGGTACTGAACCCTCTACGCACTCATGCATGCCCACACCTACTCACACATACTTGCATACAGGTACTTGTTCACACTTAGATATACGCATGCACTTAACACAGTCATATACACGTAATCACATACTCACGTATTCATATACTTGCAGACACATACTTGCTCGCACTCGCATATACACATTTAATCACGTACAGTCATGGGTCTACTTCAGTAGACCGAAATGCCATATGACCCATGTATAAAAGACCGAGACTTGAAAACTGAAGTTTCACATGAGTGAAACCTCACATTACCAACATTCAGAACACTGAATGTTTGGAATACTGACAGTCTGAGGTGAGCAGAATGGGAAATCTGCCCATTTCCGCACTGCAGTGTGATCCTGGTGTTGGTATGCATAATTTGCAGGGGGTTTGGGGGGAGCAGCCACCTAAGGGGTGCAGTGAGTACAGCCCCCCTGCATAATCATTTTGTTTGGAATTCAGTAGTTGTCAGTGCTTGTAAGATTTCATATTGAATATTCGTGTCGGGGCTATAGTTACCAATATGGATATTCACTGGATTGTGTTTGGGTTTTGGGTTTTCAGTACTTGGCAGGTTAACTGACAGACTATAACTTCCATTGTTTATCTTTGTTTAGAAATGCTATATATTGTTATATATATATTATTAATGTTATTATAACTTTCTTGGATGAATTTTTGTTATTGGTGGAGCTGTTTGTATGGCATCCATTGAACTGTGTTTGGTAACCATTATGTATTGTTAAAGATGTAGTGTACTATTTTATGGGAGGTTTTTAAGTTGCGCACTGTATAAAGTTGTTGTCTGCAGCAGTCGGGTAAATGACAGTCGGGTATATGCGGTTTCAGTTTTGTGATCTTTCGGCCATTTGGTCTTGGTCTTTTAAAATTTGGTGGTAAGGCATTTCGGTCTACTGAAGTAGACCCACAGTCATATATATGTACTCATACACTCATGTATGCACTCACACACACTCACATACACACATGCACTAGCGCACACTCACATACCTGCACATACAAATGCACTTGCAAACACTGGTATACATACACTCATGGACACTTGCAGACAATGGGACACATACACACACACACACACACACACACACACACACACACACACACACACACACACACACACACACAAACATACACACTTTGTTTTTCTGATGTCTGTTTTTCTTTTCTTTGACACAGCTTTGATTATTTAAAAAAAAACTTGAAGAAGGTCCTAGGGGCACAGTTCATGACTTTATTTAAAGTGTGTGGGGGGTGCTTACTCCTCCCCCCTCACCCTATAGTTTCAGCACCCTTTTCACCACTAAATCAAGTCTGCAGGTTTGGCTTAGTGACTACTACTAAGTGCTACTAGTACTACTTAAATATAAAACTAGTCTTCTTTTTATCAAGGACTGAGTCCTTCTTCCAAGAAACTGTCACCAATCATGCCTTTGCTGAACTACAGTCAGAGATGCAGATGGAGGAGGTATTCACAATCATAGAATAGATCACCTGACTGCAACCTCCAGTTGTATCTCTGATACATATTTGATACAAGAAATTAAAAGAAAAAAGTGTCAGTAAATTGAAACGGAAAGATGTACTGTTTTGGTCGCACATTTACCAGTTTCTATATAAGAACAGTGTATATCTTTTTTGAGCCACAAATGAGCAACCACTTTGAAAATGGGGGAGGCGTGTTCCCCTGCACCAAGCCCTAAATCTGCCGCTGCTTAAAGGCATCCTGTGATCTCTCATAGACGATATTCATCCTATATGCGACCAGTAGACACGAAAGAAAGTAGCACCTACAAGTAAAAACAAAACAGAGCAAAAAAAAAACTATTATATTACAAATGAAGGGTGAAGGCTTTGAAACCTGCACCCTCGACACAGGAAACAGCACAGCAGCATTACCCCACTACTCAAACTGATATGTTAATATAGCAAGAGTTTATTATATAATGAAGATCTTAAGCTTTATTCAAAGCCTACAACATTTCATGACTTAGAAGGGAGAGGGACAGGCAATGCCAAAACCAACGTGGGGGACAAAGATGCACAGTCAGGGATGGATTTTAATTATTCCTCTTTCAAGCTTAGAAAGTCACTAAAATAACAGCTTTTGCATCAGCATACATTTGCTGAAGGGTATGAAATCTGACACTCTAATATCTGGTAGAAACGGCTAACTGTAATCCTCTGTGATTTATGAGGGCAGGAAAAAATGAAACATTGGGTTCATTCTGACACCTTATGGATAGGTATGGGATATGTAGTGTTTTTGTTCTGTGTGGATGGTTGCGACAGAGAATGGGGAGCAGTGCCTATGCCACTACAGTGCATTGCCTGCCAGTGTTAATTGTTATAGGAAAGTGCTGATCTGTACTTACAGTAGTAATTCAGTCATGCCAACTAGCTGATAATGAAGTCATTCCTCATTGCAGCTAATGTGTCTCTCTGCATTGCAGAAACAGGACCCTTTTACCACTGACCTTTCTACAAGCACTGGGGTTCTTTCTGAATCTTGGAATATTACATAATTAAGCCTGACATCCCTGAGAATATTATAACTTTTATAATTATCGAGACTGGAATCTGAGAAATGACTTTAAATAAATGATTTAGTTCTTTTGTACTGTTAAAGAAATCTGTGCTATTTGAGGAGTATAAATTCTAGAAGGCACAAAGTGGTATCCTATTATTATTAAACAGTCCACAATTATAAAGCATAAAGCAACATGCCATTATAAAGCATAAAGCAACATGCCTCACTGGTACTGTTATGTCATTTAAGGGTCTGGGTGTTAAACGGATTAGTGAGAAAAGATTGGAGGCCCCCTCCCAGACATGCCATTTTGTACTGTACACAGAAGTGACCATCATTAATATATTGAGAAATCAGTATTTCAGAGGCTGTAGCTTTACATTGTTAGCATCTGGCTGTGTAATACTTTCTTGGTGCGTACTCAAAATGACAGGTGGACGTCTTACTAACAACCATTCTCAAGAGGAAAATTGAATTTAGAGCTCAAACGAATGGTGACTTTAGAAGCCAAAATAAATAACAATTTAATTTCTTTACAGAGGCATTAGATGTACAGATGGTATGGACAGTTTTCACAATTTTCAGAGGTTATAGACTACATCAAACTGGCGGTATGAAATGCACATCCAGTTTCGGTCCATTTTACAGAATTCAGTATATTGACATTTAATTCATACTGTGACAGACAGATACAAGGACTGAAAAAAGCAGGCAGAATATACAAAAATCAATGCACAGTAACACAGAGATCAATGCTTAATATTTACTAGTTGCTACAGACTCAGTTCTGCAGGCTAGTTAACATCAAGGAGGTCCCTGATGTTTGGAGGTATCTGAAGTTGAAACAGAAGTAAATCACAGCTCTCACAAAATTATGACCTGCATGTCCATAGCAAATGTGAAAAATAAGTCATTATCAGATTTCCTTTAGGGGAAATGAGGCTGCCTGTAGATGAATTAATTAAAAAACTTATGTGTTTAAAAGTACAGGATTCACTGAAAATATTAAACACATATTTACAGAATGCTTCCTAAGTTTGTCTGTATTTCTATTTACTGTGATCTCATTTTGGTAGTTTGGGGTAAATCAAGAATAAGCTGCAGCCTCTTAATGCCTGGACTGCTAACCACATGTCCGGACTACACATCAGCATACAGCTCCTCTGACCCACTAACCAAATGTCCAGACTACACTTCAGCATACTACTCCTCCAAACCACTAACCAAATGCTCAGACTGCACTTCAGCATGCAGCTCCTCTGAACCGCTAACCAAATGTCCAGACTACACTTCAGCATACAGTTCCTCTGACCCACTAACTCAATGTCCAGACTACACTTCAGCATGCAGCTCCTCTAAACTGCTAACCAAATGTTCAGACTACACTTCAGCATGCAGCTCCTCTGAACCACTAACCAAATGTTCAGACTACACTTCAACATGCAGCTCCTCTGACCCACTAACCAAATGTCCAGACTGCACTTCAGCATACTACTCCTCCAAACCGCTAACCAAATGCCCAGACTACACTTCAGCATGCAGCTCCTCTGAACCGCTAACCAAATGCCCAGACTACACTTCAGCATACAGCTCTTCCGACCCACTAACCAAATGTTCAGACTACACTTCAGCATATAGCTCCTCCGACTCACTAACTAAATTCCCAGACTACACTTCAGCATGCAGTTCCTCCAAACTAAAAGCTCTTACCAGAGTACTACACTACATGTCCTCCTAGCATCTGCTCTCTTAAAAATATAGTAGCTAGCCTGGGGGGTGGTTATTTAGATCTTTTGCTAATATGTGCCATTCTTCATTATGCCATTACTTCATTTATTGTAACGCTGTAGATGGGAAAAGCTTCTCTCTTTTCCTTCTTTCCTTTACTGACTACACTATCAGAGTAAGTGCAGTGTAACTTCTCAGTGAAGAGGAATTAACTTAATATGCTCTGTACTGTTGTTGATTGTACCACTATTTATGGAGTCCTGCATATGACCTATTATGTGAGTCACAACACTTCAAAAAACAACATGCTATTCAGATACATTAACAGCAAATTTTGAAAATCTCTGATAAAGTCTTCAGGCATTATCACAAGGCTGCTTCATCCTCTGTATGTCACAGCATGAGAGATATTACATTTATTCCACTTCTACTTACATATACTAATTCAGAAATTACTGTACCTTGGAGTAGGAATAATGATATGAGAAAGCCCAAGTTAATGAATATTCTCTCATTTGCACTTGCAGTTACACCATTCCAACCAAGAATCACTGTTATACTTTTCACACATGCAAAAGGCACCCTAAAATTCTACTTGCTTTATTTTGTCATTAACCCAAGCTCAGTATACTCATGTTGTCTGATATTATGTAGTAAAAAGAAATCACTGGTGATGCAGAGTACAATCACCAAACAGCTTTTAATGAAACAAATAGCAGATGACAAGTACACATAAACTGACTTAGCGCTTTCACCCAACTAGGGCATCTTCAGAGTCAGTTAATAGAATGTTAACAAGCCTTTATATATGGAATTCACTGTAACCAATGACCATTGAAATGCAATAAAGTAATTATCAATTGTCCTGAGAATTAACTCTTGCTGGTACAACAAAATTCCTCTTAACAAAAAGTTTGACCCCACATACAACACAGAATTTTGAAACAATATTCAATGTATCTCAAAAACATCACTCATTTAAGAATCCATTATGTTTCTTTGTTACAAAACTTTTCAAGTACAAAATGCTTTGAGTTTTAATATACATATCATAAAACTTTTCAAATGCATAATGCTTTATGTTTTAATATACATGCCAAAGATAAGGTGTCATTAATGCCTGGTCGTGTGCTAGCTTCTAATCTAATTTGCCATAAGCATTCTCTGACTTCAAGCATATTTTTATAGTCCCCACTGAAATCTTTGGTGTATAATCTGTCAATAACAAAAAATATAAATTTCTTAAAATGTATATTTTACCTTCATAAGTACCTGTCAATTTTAAAGAAAATATACGTGCTTGTAAGACTTATGATTTTACTACTATCAGTTTATGGTGATCAGCATGGTCGTTTTAATTTGTTTCATGTTTTTGTATACCGTTGGACTGGGTTCTGGTTGAAAAGGGTCCCATGTCCAATTGACATAAAAACTTAACAATTAAATGAATAGCCTTTTAGCCACTTCCTTTTTCATCAGCACAGTTCCCTCATCATCTGTTGACACCCCATTAATAGTGCAGTTTCGGCAATGTCCTTGTGATAGGTATGTTCTGTGTAGTAGGTGATTGGTCCTCTGTTGTCTGTTCTTCTGCACTTTAAAGCCATGAGTATAATTAAAAAAAAAAAAAGCAGACCCTTGACTCAAGCACAGCTTAACTGCCTGCCAGTACTCTTGGCATTATATGGACACCTGGGTGAATTCTTTGAGTAAAGATCTACAATGGGGAGCAGGATTGTCCACTTTGTCTCATAAAATATTTTCACCTACAGCACGGTAAATGGACTGTTGTACAGATTATCCAGCTTTAAGATGTGTTCTTTATACAAGTAAATGGTGCATAGTTTAAATAGTTTACTAGTTTCATGTAGTGCATTGCAAATATGAACCTACAGAAATTACGATCTACCTTAGTAAATCAACAAAAGAAACGCAACAATGTAAACACCTTTCTGCATCTGCAATGAAAAAAAATCAGTCCTGGTAGAAGTTTTTGTAACACTTAGCTTCAAACATGACACAAGTTAAGGATCTTGCTTCACTTCATTCATTAACATAAAGGAATATATCATACATTTCTAAAATTTATTGACAGTATTGCTGTGCTGGAGCTTTTCTCTCCCGGCCTCTGACTGAAAATGGATATAAACTTTGCTTGCTCAGAAAGAGCCACAACCAGCAAATGTAATTTTAAGCACCAATGGAGATTAATCATTGGATTTGTAACTTCTTCAGTCAATATGTTGTTGTTGTTGTGTCTTTCGGCTTATCCCAGTTAGTGGTCGCCACAGCAGAACTCCAGTCCGCTAATGTTTGGTAGTGGATTTTTACGTGCCGAGTTACCAGCCCTGACACACAACCTTCAACGAAGGCACACCCATTCACGCATGCCTCCACACAGAAGATGCTCTAGCTGAGAATCGAACAGGACAATGTTTTGCTGTGAGGCGACAACGCTACCGCAGCACCACTACCACGGGTAAACTTCTTCAGTCAATATGATTAATCTTAATTGATCTAGCTACCTGAAGCAATATATAATAAGCATTTGCATTCAACATAACTGTATGGTGCTACTGCTAGATTGGGACTGCTTGTCAACCTGCAAGTTTCCTGAAATGTTAAAAATCAAATTTTGAGAAACATTATGATTCTGTCCCTTGAAAATACTAAAAAGTGATAACATTTTATGAAAATATCCACTCACAGATTGGGTGATGCTGAGTTGCTTCTCAAGAGACAAAATATGTTAGATAACTAAGATACTCAAATCCCTTCATCCCTGCCAAACCTGCAACATGTGTCACACTGAAATGCACTTTGAGGCTGTGGTTCATGTGTGTGTGTGTGTGTGTGTGTGTGTGTGTGTGTGTGTGTGTGTGTGTGTGTGTGTGTGTGTGTGTGTGTGTGTGTGTGTGTGTGTGTGTGTGTGTGTGTGTGTGTGTGCGCGTGTGTGTGAGACTTGAGCTACATACCCCTTGGCTTATATGAAGAGAGATAAGATTGAGCTCTTCAAGTATAAATCTAAGGCTATTATGAAGAGTGTTGAGTGTATATCTACCTCCACTGAGAATGATGACAGACTCCAACAATGGCTTAAACTTAGCAATTTGTATCATTCCAAGGAGGTCCAGTCTGTGATGACCAGAAAGAGATGGTTGACAGTTCTGCCTTCATCACCATGAATGGCCTGCACGTTTCTCCTTAGGGCTGTCATATATTGGCCAAGACTTTCTCCACCCCATAATACCTTTTTTAGACAATTTAAACCTACAGTATCTCCCATCCTAGCCAAACCAAATCAGAACAGCATACAAATAATGCTGCTTAGTACTAGGAGCCTCAGTAAGAAGCAACCCTCTGTAGAAGACTTCTTGACCCTTTAACCTATAGACATCTGCATAGTGACACAGTAAGTGCACCTTGGAGGCTGGGCAGTTTTCAAACCATGCTCCTCACTCGCATACACTGTTTTTGTTGCGTGGGGCAGGGGTTCACATATTAATACTCATGTCATTCCAGATTCATCTCTCTAATTTATGGCAATTTGACCTGCATTAATTATATTTCACCAATGTACTTACTCATCAATTAGAGCCCTTTGACAGTATACACTACTAATGTTCAATTGTGATGAAGAAAAATCATCTTAGTAATGTATTCCAAAATGCTTTACACAAAATGCACACTAGGCTTGCAAAGCCAGACTAAGGATAGATTAACTTGATTAATTACAGCCAGTCAGCCATTCTCATCTACAGACAGCACCAGTTCTCAGCAGTTGTTGCTGTATCTTTTGGCTTTTCCCGGTTAGGGGTCACCACAGTGGAACTCCGGTCCACTAATGATTGGCAGTAGATTTTTACATACCGAGTTGCCAGCCCTGACGTACAACCTTCAACGAAGGTACACCCATTCATGCATGTCTCCATACAGAAGACGCCTTAGCTGAGAATCGAACAAGACAACGTCTTACTGTGAGGCAACAACGCTACCACAGCACCACCACTGCAGTTACTAGTTCTCAGCAGTTATAGCCCCATTATTGACTGTGTACACCACAGATGCCTGATAATGGTAAAACTAAAACTTATTTCATACAAATGCACACTAGTCCTTCAGAGTCAGACTGTTTAAACTTTGAAAGCAGATGACAGTTACTTTATCCACAAACAACACTCACCACCAGGTAGCATTTAAAGACACCTCATCTGATTATGGTAAAATACCTCTCAAATTCTTAGCACAAGCATCCGGAGCACACCCAAAAAATAATGAAGGACAAAGTCCCAGAATCAGAGATATGCATGTGTGTGTGTTTGTGTGTGTGTGTGTGTGTGTGTGTGTGTGTGTGTGTGTGTGTGTGTGTGTGTGTGTGTGTGTTGTGTGTGTATTTAGAAAATTGCTATAATGATGTTTTCCATTTGCATGCAATTTCCAAAGGATATTAAGTCTGAAACATAAATCTCTGTCATTATTTAGTGACTAGAGTCCTAAGTGATTTGCCAGAAACCACACATTTTATGACAAACAGACCAAATATATGTTCTTGAAAGCTATTTCATTTTAACTTTGTTTCACATAAACAATAGCCACAAGTATTACAGCTTAAGTCATACAAATGCACATTAGTCTGGCAAAGCCAGATTGTTAACTCAGCAAACAATGGTAGAGTATATTACGTTCATCCACAAACACCCCCACCCCCACCCAGCACAGTTATAGTCACTTATAGTTACTCATATGAGCCTCATCTGAATGTAAAAAAAACTTTTTCTCAACGTCTTAGTAGAAAAGTCAGGGACAAACCCAATAATTAATTAGGGAATCAGGTATGGACTTTAAATAATGCTGTAAAATGTTGCTGAAATAACAGTTTTTGCATTGGCATGCATTTTCTGAAGGATATGAAGTCAGAAAATTCAAAGGTCTGTCATCATTTAGTGACTAGAATTTATTTTATGTATTTGCTATTTGGTAATAAGGTAGGTGGACTGGTCTACTGACCCTTTTCAGCTACAACCCCAGCTCAGAATAATACAGAATAGCAGTAGCATTCTATTAAATTGTAGACTATCAATAAAATAATGTTGTAAAATCAACGTATATTATATTATATTATATTATATTATATTATATTAATAGTTCCAGTAATTAATCACATTTGAATTCTATGGAAAAATGTAAAATATTTGCACAGTATAATGTACAGTATCTACCTTAAACATAGGCTCACCAAGGCAAAATACATCATATTACTTATGGTATGAGAAATCACTGAGCAGTTGCATGAAGTCTAGTGACTGTAAAACATTTGTGCATGGCTTCTCTGGTTAGATGATATTACAACTGATTTTAATGTCCTGTAATAAGGTGAATTTCAATATTTCAGAAACTAAATGTTTCTTAGTAGTTTTTTCAGGAATTATTAATCTAGGGCAGATAACATGTAATGTTATCCTGAGTGGCCCAAAGACTGTAAGACTTCTTTGTTATTGGAAGTTTTCTCCTGGGGTGGGCAGTATCCTAAGTTCAAAAATTGAAATAGGAAGGAACTAAACAGAAATGAGGCACTGCCTGTGTCTGTGAGCCATTGCCTATTTTGAATAAAGTTTCTGGTGAATTTGTGTCTGTCAGAAGGACAAGTATGAAGATCATATTTTTGCTCATTTGTATTTTTGAGCCCTGGTTCCGGAATGTAAGGGTAGTCCATATTCCAATTTGGGCAGGAGTACGATTTTGGTTATTACTGTTTGTATACTGATACTACTGACAAAGTATTAGCCTGTAGGTCCTGCAAGGAGAGATATGGAAATTGTGAAGCTTTCTGTGGGAGGCAAAAGTCATCAAATAGCTTTTATTGGTGTTGGAAAGGAGGTTGTTAGTGGAAGACAATTGGCAAAGTTCTGGAAATGATTTTGCGGACTGAATTGTAGAGATAAGTGCAGTTTACTTGCTTCCAGGAGTAGCATATCATCTACATACAGCATGACATTCCCAGTGAAAAGGTATTCAGTAATATTATTGACAAGAGTGAAGCGAGTACATGTTTGAGAACAGACCTTTGTAGAACACTGGTATTAAAGGTTCCAATGTCTAAGTATTGATTATTCTAGATTTGAAAGGTCCTCTTAGAGAGATAATTTTGAAACCAGGTAAGTGTTTTCTCCTAATATGAGGTGCTCTAGCCTTTTAAGTAGCAGTTTATGACTGACTCATTTGCGAGCTCAAGTCATATTAACAAAAATACCTGCTGAAATTAGACCGCAATTTATGTTAGTATAAATGGTGTCTGCAGCAGTTATACTAAATGCATTTTGGAACCTATGCTAGCAATCAGCTAGCAGGCCATATCTGTTTATGTGTTTGAATATCTGATTGTATAGCAATTGTAAAGGTTTTAGTGAAAGGGCAAATGTTGTAGATTGGTTTGAAGTCTTTGAATTCTTTTGGAGCTGAAATGCTTGGGAGAAGGATAATATGGAGTATTCAATGGCTGAAGGAACTGAACTTGTAAGTCAAAAAGTAAGGATTGAGTTAGAGGTTTTACAATTTTATCGGCTGTATTTTTGAAGAATTTGGAGTATTAAGGGTGGAATGTGGTTGGAGAGAGATTACGTTTTTGTTTAGTAAGTTTATGGTGTTCTTTTCAGAGATTTTCAAAAAGTGGAAAGTTGCTGCATATTCAGCTAAGGGATAGAGTTGAACAGCGAGTATAGAACTGGAATTATTGGAATGCTCTAGAGTGGTGGTGGGGTGAGCAAATGAGTCAGTAATATTTTGGATAAATAAATTTAGGAAATATTTAAAGTTATTTGAAAAGTTAGATTTCAGATTAGTTTTAATATTTGAAGCCAGAGAAGACTCAGTGTTTTTTTTTTTTGTAATTTGTTTTATTTCTTTCCCAAATAGGTTAGGATTACTGATGCTACTTGTTTCTTTCTTGGTAAATTGATTTGGTAGATTTAGCGCTGATTTTATTCTGTTTTCTGTGTATGAGGTGTACTAGGTGCATTTGGTATCTTGTGGATTTTGCTTGTTTCTACTCATGTGCAAGTAGACATATAGATATACAGATAAATAAATATAAACAGAAATGATACATGCTTCTAGATAGAATTGCTAGTTACAATAGCAAAAGGTAAGGGATGACACATGCCCTCTTTTGGTGCAGTGAAATGAAACTGTGTTGTTTAATGTGTTTAAAGATATTTAATACTCTGCTATTGCTCCAGTAAAATGCAAAGGGGACCTTCTTGTGGAGGAAATGAAGATTTTCAGTGATGTGAAATCTCCAAATCTGCAAGTCTGACAAGGAGGTCCAATCCATTGCATGACTGCAAGTAATAATACTAATCAAGGTAGGAGGTATTTGAAAATAATAATCACCTAGTATATACTGTCCTTCACTGTTACCCGTAAGTAACTATTTTGCACATCATCGGAACTGCTATTTTAATATACAAAGTCTGTCTAATAAACTTAATGAACTACGTGCACCGATCTTGCACTGCATACCACATACATTAGCAGTATAAGAAACCTGGCTAAAACCACATATCAGTAATACACACATTCTGCCCCCTGGGTATATCTATCGTCAAGACAGAGTAACAAAAAAGGTGGACGAGTTGCAATACTTTACTCTGAACACCTGAAACTTTCCCCTTTCCCCATAGTCCGTCCTGACTTCCACCCAGCTGAAATACTACTACTAAATTGTCACATCAACAATCATAAAAAACTCACTATTGCTGCAATCTGTATTCCAATTGGCAAAAACATCCCTATTATTGAAAACATACTATCTTGGATCTCTCAAAATATTCCATATGTAACGGTAATATTCGGAGATGTAAATATTGACTGAAACACCCTAAATACTGAAGCCCCTACCCAAAGCATTAATTTATTCTGATTCTCACAACTAATCACTACTCCCACCAGTCTAAACAAGCAATCTAACACAGGTTCTACACTCAACTGGATTCTGACCACTGACCCTCACCTCTACCATAATCCATGCACTCTCCCAGATGTATTAAATGGCCCCTTACCCATCTACATCCAAAGACATTCACCCCAACTTAACAAACCTCCCCTCTAAGTACTGCCCTAAACTCTCTGCCTTTGTTCCTTCACCTTTCAGTGATAGACTCTCATCCATAAATTGGTCTAGCCTGCTCACTCTTCCTCTTAATGATGCTGTACTAGAATTCAACAGCATATTCTTAAACATCCTTAATGACCTAGCACCCCCTCATAAAATAAGAATAAAATCCAATTATACCCTCTGTCTCACAAAGGATACCTATACCATTATGCACCAATGAGACTCTGCCTGAAAAACATAGCAAAAATCCAAATCCCCTACTGACAACCAATTGTTCAAAGAGTTTAGGAATCAGACCAAAAAACAAATATGCAATGACTAGAAAAAGTTCTGCTATAAAGCTCAATTCACCCATCAGTCCAACCCATACCTCTCAACCTCTTGGAGCAAAAAATCTGGACAAAGCCTAAATTGATGGGGGTACAAATAAGGACAGATTTTAAATATTGGTCTTATAAACTTAGAAAGTTGATAGAATAATAGGTTTTGCATTAACATGAATTTTCTGAAGGATGTGGAGTCTTAAACTCAAATGTTTGTCATTATTTAATTAATTTAATCCTCAGCTATTTGCCAAAAAGGTACAGAATTTAGGAGGAACACACCAAAATATGAGGCAAAAATCTGGACATTCTGCAAAAATCTGTTCAGTTGAGAGGTATGGAACCCCAAAAACGTCTGGACAAACATCAATTCTATCCTTTACCCTGGAAAACCTCAAACCCCTAGCCCTTATCCCAAACTCTCCGACAAGACACTGCTTCTCTCCTTAACCAGTTCTTTATTGATACCTTCAGTAAACTAACAACAACTAAAACCCCCACACCATTTCTCCACCAAAACATGAAACAAAGGAGGCAGTCTTCTCTCTCAAACCTACGCAACCTCTTATATTAGGTCTCTCCTCCAAAAGCTTAAACCTTGCTTTCCTTCTGCTGACAATCTACCCTCACTCTTTCTCAAGCTAGCAGCCCAATCTATTGCCTTCCCAGTCTCTATACTCATAAATTGATCCATTAAAGAAGCCACTGTACCCAAAATCTGGAAATCTTTCTTTTTAACACCTCTTCACAAAGGAGGCAACTCCACAGATCTGTCCAACTATAGACCCATTGCTATCCTTTCCTGCTATCTAAAATCCTTGAAAAATGTATAAATTCCCAAATGCTCAAATTTCTCATCCATAATAATCTCCTGACTCCTACTCAACATGGTTTTTGACCAAACCATAGTACTGCCAAAGCCCTTCTATCTTTCACTCACACAATTGCTGAAGCTCACAATAATAACACGCTAGTCTCAAGCCTATTCTTAGATCTATAAAAAGCATTCGACACAGTAGCCCACTCCATACTTCTATCCAAACTTACCAGCCTACATCTGTCTCCCACCACCCTCAAATGGTTCTCCAGCTATCTAGCAAACAAACAACAATCAGTCAAATGGGAGTCTTCCTATTCTACTTTTCTAGCCATTCATACAGGCATTCCCCAGGGCTCTATCCTGGGACCCCCTTCTTTTTAACATCTTCACCAATGACCTCTATACTTCAACCTCTCAAGCTACCCTTATACAATATGCTGGTGATTCCACACTTATCACCAACTCTGACACTCTGTCACAACTTCAGTCACTAACACAAGAATCTTTCCTTTTTGTAGAAAATTGGTTAACTAAAAATCAACGCATTTTGAATCCAATAAAGACTAAACTTCTATTGCTTCCTAAATCAAGTCACCATCTGAAACAATCTTTCACTATTTCCTCTTCTAACAAAACCATCATTACAGTAGAGCACCACACAAAATTACTTGGAATAACAATAGACGATCAATTGAAATTTGATCTGCACATACAACAGTCCATAAAAAAACAAACAAAAAAAAAAAAACAGGTCTCCTGTATCCGAACTACTGACTCTAAACCCACTTTGGCTGAAGCCTACTTACTTCCGACCCTTCAATATGCAGCTCCATTTCTTTCAAATCTCCAATCCTCTCTCCTTACCAAACTTGAACAGACTTACAAGAAGGTTGCCAAATTTGCAGCAAACCAACCTAATACCTCTCACCACTGTATTGCTCTAAAAGACCTTCACTGGATGGAACTTCCCCACCATCATAAACTCTCACAACTCCAACTAACTCACATACAACTCAACAAACCCACTACCTGTTCCCGCCCCCTCTAACATTGTTACTTACTATACCTCTCCACACCCACTACAAAGTACTGATAAATTCCTTCTACAAACATACAAATCCAACAAAACAATTAGCAAAATGCTACATAAATCCTCTGTGTGTCTCATGTCTGGAATAATCTCCCTCTCATATTACATAGTATCCCAAAAACAAACGGCTTCAAAAAAGAATTATGAAATTCCATCTGTCAGTCATGGATATGCCTGTGTCAGGACTCTACTTAAGTGGATCTGCCACTCTCTTCACTTCCTAGAACCATCTCTGTCTTCACTTATAAAATCAGATGGTGGTATAATCTAACTAATTGTTGCCTATATATTTCTCACTAATCTTAGCTCAACATATAAGAATCTTTCTCCTGTATATGTTACTCTCCTGTATTTGTTACAAGTCCTCTATGTATGCACTGTAAATAGCATACCATATTTACTTCATGTTCATGTTTTACTTGTTACTTTCTCTGTTTTTATATAACTCAACTTTACTGTTATTGTATAACTGTTAGCATTTCTCAGTTGTGTTGAAAAGTGTATAACTGAATAATTTGTACATTTTGCTGGAGCTTTTTTCATGGGGTCTCCAGTGAATATGGGTCTGTGTTCAGCTGGATCAACCCGGTTAACAAATGTGAAATAAATTTCATGCTCTAGCACAGAAGGCATATGAAACAATTTCAACTGTTGATAGTCTGGCAATGTTCACCGATTGATGGTATTACTATACTTAGAAAATAGGCTAGTTTGCTTTTTATGAAGTAAAGGATTTGCTCCAATATATATATATATATATATATATATATATATATATATATATATATATATATATATATATATATATATATATATATATATATATATGGGTCTACTTCATTTGACTGAAAATACACTTCACTGAAAACGAAATTACTAGGACCACTTCACTGAAAGCTCACTTCATTGAAAACTCATTTGACTGAAACTCATTTTGTTGAAAGTTATATATGGCCTTTTCCCCACTGTAGTGCGATCCTGGAGTTAGTATATATATTAAGGGGATGTGGGGGGAACAGCCCCCCACATTGTGGGGTGTGGGAGCAAAGCCCCCCACATATGTTGGTTATATATCCTCTTCTGGAAACAGTTATTCATGGCACTTGTAAGTATCAATGTGTATAGTTTAAAATGTTTATAATATATGGGAGGCTATGCCCCCCACACCCCCCAATGTGGGGGGACTGTGCCCCTCTCACCCCCCTTAATATATATACTAACTTCAGGATCGCACTACAGTGGGGAAAAGGCCATATATAACTTTCAACGAAATGAGTTTCAGTCAAATGAGTTTTCAGTGAAGTGATCCCACTTATTTCATTTTCAGTGAGGTGTATTTTCAGTCAAATGAAGTAGACCCATATATACATATACAGTAAATATATATATATATATATATATATATATATATATATATATATATATATATATATATATATATATATATATATATATATATATATATATATATATATATATATATATATACAGGGTCTATATCACTTCAGTAAAGTGACAGTTCAGCAAATGGCATTTCATCACAAGTGCCTTTCATTGAAATCCACTTTTGTGAGGGGCTGAACGCCCCCCCCCCGCTAAGTATATATACCAACTCTGAGATTGCACTACAGTGGGGAAAGGATAAATTTCCAGATCCTCACTGTATGACGATCTCAGTATGAACAGTTCGATGAATGGCATGTTCGATGTAAGTGAACTGAAAATGCTGTTCTCTGAACTGAATTTTCGCTGAAGTGATATAGACCCATACATATACATACATATATATATATATATATATATATATATATATATATATATATATATATATATATCTGCATATGTATATGTGTAGTGTTTAATATGGCATAAAATGGACTCTGAGCATTATTTAATGAATGCATGTATTTTATTCATTTATTTATTTCCATTTGTTACCAAGGATAGTCTGGCTGGCAAATAGTCTCTCTTCAATCAAATCCCAGGGAGAAAAGCTTCACAGTCCAGGAACATTAATACAAATGTTCAATTTTTTTTAGTTAAAGCAGCAATCAAACTATAAAATGCTAATATATGTAGACAAATATTTATATGAATATATTTTGGAGAAGCACAATTATTTTATAACAGTCTTTAAGACGATATACATATAAATTAGCCAACATAGAGGTGTTTATGAAAAGAAGAATTCATTTTTATCAGTTCTTAAATAGTTCCTTGTTTTGAATTTGGATAATATAATATATGTTGAGGCTAAACATTTTCAGGTATGCAAAATAATATAGGTGTATGGAAAGCAATCTTTAAATATTCAGTTATGGAGTTTCAGTTTTTGTTATCCTTCTTTGGTTCATGGCTTATAAGTTATTCAAGTTTATTCTTGCTTTGTTCAAAAATGTTTTCTTAATAATTTTTTGCTGCATATTTACTATCTTCATTTAGTAGTCTGCTAAACTATTTTCACATCTGTTCCCTGTTATAGATGTTATGTGCCATCATGTTAGTCCTGTTTCTCAGGGAGAGATGAGCAGGTGTTACTTTTGTCCTTACCCCATCCACAAATTCATAGAAACCCTTCTGCCTTGTCATTGAGGTTTTATTTTATATATAGAATCATATAAAATCCAACTTGCCATCATTTTATTTCATTCTGTACCTTTCCCTACCTTTTATTCATTTCACAGCTTTTTAATATCATTGAAAACCAGTTTTATACATATAAAGACACTTCAGCAACTTATTGCATCTAACTCCGCACCTCTCCTAAACAATTAACCTGAGGCCTGAAATCCTTGCCATGTGTATGCTGTAGAAGCACCTTTCTGCTACACAAGTCATTCAAGTGCTATTTGCATTACTTACCAAGTTTGACATCCTTTAGTTAGCTACTTCTGCCTATGCCAGGGTAGCATTCTTTTGCACACTTTGGCCAGGCATGAGGGTGGTGTCCCCTTTTTCTTTCATTTTTACAGTCTGACTGCTGCTTATCCATTGGTGTCTCTCAGCTGCATTTTCCATGCCATGGAAGGCCTTCCTGCCTGACAAACCGCATCTCAAGTGAAATGACCCCTTTAATTCCAGACCTTTAAATACACCATGTCACATGGGCTTCCTACCATCTTTTGCTTCTCTACTGTTCATTTGTACATATCTCTGCCTTCCCTTATCATAACTTCCGACTCTGGAGGCCATGCTGACTTACTTTGCTTTCCTTCTGATGCTACCTATTTTCAACTCTGTTTCACATATCTTCAGCCTTGGTGGATGGGCTTCCTTTGTCCCACCAGCCTGTAGGGAGAGCAGGACAGCTTGCATGTATTTCTTCAAACAACGATAACAACTTAACTAATCTGTGGAACATATAACCTTTGCTACATGCGTATACCTTCCTGCATCGAACAGTTCCTTTCTGGTTTACCTGATCCTAAACACTTCCTTTATCTCATAACTGAAAGTATTTATTGACCTGCCTCTCCTAGCCACACCCCCAACTGCCACCTTGGCCAATGAGAAAAGGGAGGAAGCTCAGGACAAAACAGTCTCTTACCAAACGTTCTTTGCTCTTCATTATTGTTCTTCAAAGACACTCTTGCCATTCTGCTTTTTCAAGCAGGTTCTATTACACATTTAGGGTCTAACTTGTTATCTTTTATTTTCCTTCCATACTTTTCCCATGCTTAAAAATGTAATTGCATTTTATTCAGTTTACATAATTCACTGTCATCGTTGTACATCATTCAACCAGGTTAATGTATTCAAAAACAGCCATCAATGTACTGCCTCCATCTCCAAAAAATCTCCAAACAGCTAGCCAGAAATCTAAAGCACTCACTGTGCTGTGGCAGCCTGTCTGTTCTATCAAGTCCTGTTACCACAAACTGTCAGATTTATAGCCTCCTATCCACCCAGCCAAGAAAGATGATGAGGGTACCCCTATTTTTCCTTCATTATGTCTTCTATAAGTTCCATGTTCTATCCCAGGAGAGGCTATGCTTCCTACCTCACACATTTTCCAGTGAAATGACTTCTATAACTCCAGATCTTTTTTAGTCAGTATATCTGTAGGGAGTTCTTATTGCCAACCAGACTAAGTACTTTAATTTGCAGTCTGTTGCCTTTGTTTTCTACAGGCTTATGGCCTACTCTGTGTCAGGTTCTAATCCCTGCTGTCTACTTCTCCTCTCGTGCAGGCCTATGCATTAGACCTCTTGTTTTTCTCTTTCACAAACCTTTTCCTTAATTTTTGATCCTTTACCAATAAGACTTGCAACAGCAACTTTAAGTGTATATTAAAGAGGTAAAACCTGAAACTTTTCACGCATGCCATTTTCCCTATATGATCTGGGTCCCTGTTGTCAAAAGCCCTTTGTTTTAGAACCAAGTATTAATGAGGTACACAATATTAACACCTGGAAGGGAAACTTGATATTAGCATTAGAATATACTTACAACACCAATACCTGCTAATGTTCTGACTGTTTCAGTCTCTCTCACTTGCTGTTTCTTCCCTTTTGTTTTGAATGCCACATTCTCCTTCAAGACTATGATTTTTTTCTGCCTTCTCCTATTTTACTGAATGTACCTGGCTTGATGTCCACTCCCCCCACCACCCCAGTGAAGGTCTGGACATTAGACCCCAGCATTTTTCCATTTCAATCTTTCTTTAATGTTTGCCCCATTTTTATTTTTTGTAACTTTAAGTGTACATTAAAAACTTCAAGGCTAATACTGTTCAGGTACACTCCGCCCACCATATATGATGCAGGGCCCTGTTGTCAAAAAACACTGTGTTCTAGAAACAGGAAGCATAGACCATGGGTTGTAGTTGATAAAGTTCCATGCTTTCTCTATTGACTTATAGTTTAGAGCATGCCTCCATACTCATCTCACAGTGATGGTAGATTCTATGACTAATGTTTGTGGGTATATTTTCTTAATGAATATCATGCCTTTAATCATCATCCAAAATAATTCTATTTTGGGAATACAACCAAAGTCATTTAGTCCTAAATGCTTAAATGCAACATATTGTTTACCATACTCATCAATCGTATTACTAAGAACTGCGTGAAGTTGTGGCCAGGTCATGCATCTCTGTCCCCTCCAGCAAAGCTTCCAATTTTTCTGTGGTCAAGACCCAATTACATATTGTCACAGTGCACTGCTTACCTTTCTTTTGCTCAGTTGGGAATAGCATCAGCATCAATCCCATATTTCCATTTATATACGGGGTCAGACTATCACACTAACAGTGACCAAATCACCTAGAGCCAGTGTCCACACCAGTGAATGTCTAGCTCTGACATAGTTTTTCTTCCATATTCCAAACAGACAGACAGACACACAGACACACACACACACACACACACACACACACACACACACACACACACACATACACACACACACACACACACACAGACACACACACACACACACACACACACACACACACACACACACACACACACACACACACACACACACACACACACACACACACACACACACACACACATACACATGCGCTCGTACGCACTCACAGCTGCAGTTAATTTAGTCTCTGATCCACTGACTTTATATCTTTAGAATGTGGAAGGAAATGGTAGCACCTTGAAAAACGTATGGAAACACAAGGAAGATATGAGAAATTCTCAAGAGAAACACTCTGGAAGGGGAAATTTTGTCATTAGCACAAGAATATATTTTAAACGCCAGTCCCCGCCACACTCCTTATTGCTTCTCTCTCTCTCTTTCTTCCTTTTTGTTTTAAATGACTCATTCTCCCCCAGGGCCCTGAGTTTTTTCCTGGCTTCTCCTGCTTTACTGAATGTACTCCAGGAAGTCCCTGGAGGACCATTGCCCCTCAGCTTGATCACATCTCTGGATATGTCATTCTTTGCCAGGTCAGATGCCTGTCTTATACTGAATAGGTGTGTGGAATAATGATCTGGATAGATGCCTTTTGTTTTCAGAGCCCCTTCATGATATTTTTTTATTTCTTCGCACAAAATCCCTTACAAGGAGGAAGGCTAAATGCTACTTTCTTTTCAGTAATATAGCAATGACCATATTTTTCTATGAGAGCTATCATATATGATGATTCCATTAATAATTATTGCTTGTTGTACATACTTTTTTGCTGTTTTATGCATCTCTTTAGGTTTTTATTCAAATATAGTCCAAAATCTTTGTAGTGCATGCTGGGTTAGGATGGTCAACCTGTATGATACTGATTTAATGGGAATCAGATGCATACATGAATTACTTCACTCCTACTATTAAGACTTTGAAATTCTTGTATTCTGCACAGTGGCTCTCTAAGAGTCTGAGCAACAAACCCCTATATGCTTCCTTGCAGAAAATGCATATGTTCATGCCCATATACTGCTCTGCCGAGAGCACAGCTGTGAAAACCATGATCAGCGCCAGTTTTTAAAGTTTCCCAATGTAACTAAAATTGTTATAAAAAAAAGGAAACAAATGATAGGCTCAACCACCAAGGAAAACTATTAAAATAAAAGAGTTAAATTGATAAAGTAAATACTAAAAGACCAAAAGTCAGTCCAAAGATTCAGGATAAGCGGTTTCAACC
This sequence comes from Protopterus annectens, assembly GCF_019279795.1. Classification (NCBI taxonomy): domain Eukaryota; kingdom Metazoa; phylum Chordata; order Ceratodontiformes; family Protopteridae; genus Protopterus; species Protopterus annectens. Next base: position 54,058,813 of record NC_056742.1, read on the forward strand.
TTCCAGCCTTTCTCAGATCCACAGAAGGCAACATTGTAATTTCCTTATTTAGTGAACATCAAACTAAAACAATGAGTAAGAAGGTCACTAAATATCCAATCAGTAAATTACTGATTGTTTTTTCAGTGATCTTCTTACTCATTGTTTTAGTTTGTTGTTTGGGATATTTTTGCAGTGACCCTAATGATAATGGACATCAGTTGGGTATAACAGCCCTGTGTTTCTAATGCTTAGTCAAACACTCTGCTTGTGCTGTGATGACGAGGTCATAACAAGGCCAAAATATGCATATCCACAGCTAGTGGGGTTTGGCTTTATTGGCCTGAAATTGTCCAGTAAAATGATGAAACAAGTCATGGACATTCAGAATCGCCAATGAGCAGAAACACCTGATGTTCATAAGGATCATTTGCATATATCCCATGTGCCTCTGATACAAGATGTTTGGGAGGTCACTCAATGGAAGTTCTAGCTTTGCTGGAGTTTTCATTTTGTTTTACTGATTATTTAGTGAACATCCAATCAGTTCTCATCCATAGGACAGCCACTTCCCTGAATCCAACCTATGATCAAGCAGATGACATTGCCCAATTTAGCAAACAATCATTTTCATCTCAGGAGCCACCACCCCTTAAGAATTGGGTGATCTGCTTGTAAATATGCAATCCATTTAATTTCTTCAATTTCAGTCTTGTTGCACATGTCACCTCCTCTTAAGCTTTCAGTAAGAATTTCTAACACCATAAACAAAAATGTATGGTCAGGATTGGACATAATGTGCTGTGAGAGGGCATTGCTTTGGACTTTGTTTCTGATGTCATTCATATGGTGAAGGATATGTTCCTTGAAATGTCTATTGGTTTTGCCAATATAATATCAAGAACAGCAGGTACACATAGCAATGTAAGCCACATTCCTGGTACTTCAATCTGCATATTTGTTAAGCCAGTATCTTCTGTGAGTATTAAGGTGTGTGAATTCATTAATGGTATTGATGCTATTACAAGCCTTACATCTTCCACATGAAAACGTGCCTTTCCTTGAAGGCTGAACAATTGGAGATCTCTTCACATTCTTGTAACAGAGCAGCCTCTTAAGATTCATGTGATTTTTGAAACAAAAATGAGGTGTCTCACCTACTATAGTTTTCAAGTTATCATCTACAGTTAGAATACACCAATTTCTCTTGATGATGTGACATATTTGGGAGACATCAGAACTATATACAAGTAAACATCTGATAGGATGCTCTTCCTCTTTACATTCTCAGTTATCCCCAATACTATCCATCTTTTCAAAAAAGAAGTGGCATCCTTTCGTATTCATTAGCCCTCATGTCTTCATGGTATGTAGCTGAGTGTCCTGACTTCTATATCCTAGTTCTTGAATGTTACATAAAAGGGTTTGTTTCTCATGTTAATAAGTTCCTCTATCTGTACAATGCCTTGAAACACAAATAAATTGTCATTTCAATATTTGTGGAAAGATATGTACTGGATGCATACTTGTCCTATGCAAGAGGTGATTTATCCAACAATCCTTTCAGTAAACTGCTGTATTGAAACACCCTGTTTCATCTCTAGTGATCCTGGCATCAAGGAAACTTATTTCTGTTCATGACATATGAACATCAGACTCCAAGAAGGTAGTAGTCATTTCCAACTAATTTATGAAATGAAGGTTGCTGCTGATAAAGCAGGTGCGATAGTTGAGTTGGACACTGATGATTATCAGAGGAATGTATAACATGCTGACTGATACTTGAATATATATGAAGTACCCAAATGGGAAGTAAACAAAAAAGTTAAAAATGTTCATGATATTTTATGTGACCTGCTCATGACAAGAACTGTTACACAGGAGATGTATGCTTATCTTAGGGCTGAACACCCACAAATACCAGTGATAAATGGACTCCCTAAGATACACAAGTGTTCCCAAGACCCACCTTTTCGACCTATTCTTTCAGGTAGGGGAAGGGTTACTGAACCTGTTTCTATCTATGTCAAGCATTGTTTGAAGAGATTACTGAAAGAAAGTACAGTTCTGTGAGATACTTCCCATTTTTGGAGATGTTATATCAGAAATTGAAAATGGTTGATTCACTAACTTATAGACCTGGACTTATGATGGTTACTATGGATGTTTGCAGTCTCTTTACTGTTATTCCCAATGAATATGGGATGTCTGCAGTTAGAGACGTCATACATATACAAGCTGAAGAAGCAACATCTGCTCTACTTATTTGTACTTTGCAAAAACTCATTCTTGACTATAATGTTTTCTTATATGAGGATGATTACTATTGGCAGAAGTGGAGGATTGCCATGGGCACCTCATGTTCCAATATTTATTCTAACATTGTCTTGGCTCAGTGGGAAATGAGGTATATATCCAATGAGATCAATCCATGGGTAAATGACATCGCATATTATGGTAATTTATGGATGACATATTCCTTATATGGAGAGGAGATGAGACCAGCCTTCTACATTTTGTAAAGTAGTTGGAGATAACTACTACATTCTTGGAGTTTGATGTTCATATGTCAGGAACAGAAATAAGTTACCTTGATGTCAGAATCACTAGAAATGAAACAGAATCTTTCAATATGGGAGTTTGTCACAAGGATTGTTGGAGAAATCTCCTCTTGCATAGGATGAGTATGTATCCAGGACATATCTTTCCAGAAATAGTGACAGGACAATTTCTTCATGTATTAAGACTTTGTACAGAAACGGGAACTTATGAACATGAGAAACCCTTTTACGTAACTTTCAAGAATAAGGATATAGAATTAAGGACACTCAGCTACATACCATGGAGACATCAGCGCTAAGGAATGTGAAAGGATGCCTCTTCTTTGCTGATGAGATGGACAATTTTGGGGATAACTGAGAATGTGAAGAGGAAGAGCGTCCTATCAGATGTTTACTTACAAATAGTTCTGATGTCTCCCAAATATGTTACATCATGAAGAAAAATTGGCCTATTCTAACTGCAGTTGATAACTTGAAACTTATAGTAGGTGAGACACCTTGTTTCTGTTTCAAAAATCGCATGAATTTTAAGAGGCTGCTCTGTTACAAGAATGTGAAGAGATATCCTAGTTTCCACCTTCAAGGAACGGTACTTTCTCATGTGGAAGATGTAAGGCTTGTAATAGCATCAATACTATTAATGAATTCACACAGCCTAATACTCACACAGATACTGGGTTAATAAATATGCAGATTGCAATACTAGCAATGTGGTTAACATTGCTACATGTACCTGCTCTTATTATTATATTGGCAAAACCAACTGACCATTCAAAGAATGTATCTTTCACCCTATGAAAGCAACACAGTCCAAAGCAATGCCATCTTACAACACATTATGCCCAATCCTGACCATACGTTTTTGTTGATGGTGTTATAAATGATTGGTTGCTAAATTGGATGGTGTCATCTGCTTGATCATAGGTTGGATTCAAGGAAGTGGCTGCCCTATGGATGAGAACTGATTGGATGTTGACCACGATAATAAGGAAATGACATTGCATTCTATGGATCTGAGGAAAGCTGGAAGGTTGAAAGCACTTATCCTGAATCTTTGGACTAACTTTTAGCCTTTTAGTATTTACTTTATCAATTTTACTCTTTTATTTTAATAAATAGTTTTCTGTGGTTTGTTGAGCCAGTTGTTTGTTTTCTTCTTTTTATGATTATTTTACTGACTTTAGACCTTTAGCCACTAACTGGGATTGTTATTTTACTAATAACTAAAATAGTTCAGTATGGAAATTACCAGCATGTGCTTGTAAGGTGACAGCTATGTACCTCTGGGGTATCCTGAAGGTGACAGCTATGTACCACTGGGTATCTTTGCTTTGTGCCTCTTTCTGAATCAATGTATCTGTGTAATTACTATATTTTTGACCTTATTTGCTTGTGGCATGCTCCTGGATTGACATACTTGTATATTCGAGGGGCATAAAAACGCATCTATATCTTTGACCAACTATTTAAAATGTCATATCCTTAAGGATTCAGAAGACTGAGTTGCATGTTCCAGCAGAGTACGCAAGGCATCTTCAAATCTTGTTTTTAATACTGAGCTTCATTTGAAACAAAGAGTGTGTGCTCTTCTCAAGTGGCTATTTTTACTAAGCAACATTGTGTTATTGTTAGAGACAAGCTACATTACATTACATTTGCTTGTGGTGGAAGGAGACAATAAGTCTATTTATTCTGCGATTTAAAGTACATTTAAAATTCTACCTCCTCTCTGTCCTTACCTTTCCATCCCCTTTGCCCACCTTTCCAATTCGCTCTTGAATGTTTCTCTAAATTCAGTCTACAATACCTATTTCAAACCATGAGTCTGTAACACTGTGTGTGAAAGAGTGCTTTCCATAATTTCAGATATCCAAGGAAAACTTATTCTCTACTGTCTACTGCTTGTGACCCCTACTACTCTACCCTTCTACTTCAAATGGCCCATTCATTTATAAATGCCATGATCTTCAGCACTACTATCATCTCCCCCATCTCAATTGTTGTCAGGTGAGAAGAGCTCTAGCTTCTCTAATCACTTATTTTATTCCTTCTCCTCTTTTTCCATGGATCTTTCTGGTAGCTTTATTCTGGATTCCTTTATCCAGATTGTTTTTCCCTGTATGCCCATTAGAACAGGTCTATGTTAGTTCTCTGAAGTCACTCATTCCGCAATTCACTGTATACTCCCAGGGCAAACAAATACTTGCCCCACAGCACAATGGACCCAAATCTCACTTATTCTAACTTACCCAATTGGGGAGCTTCCCCCCACACACTCCCCCTAACTATATCTATACCAACTCCAAGATTGCACTACAATGGAGAAAAGGGTAAAGTTGTGCTGCTGGGCAAGTATTTCCTTGCCCTGGAAGTATTCAGAGAATTGCAGAAGTGATTTTCACCGAATATAGGTTGATGAATGTGTGTTCACTGAAGAGTGACTTTGGTGAACTAATATAGACCGCATTAGAACTACCAATAGTACTCAACGTATGCTCTGACCAAGACCCTTTGGAGTGGACATGTTAGCTCTTTGCTTCCATTCCCTGTGGATTCCTACCAATTTTTTTTTGTTACCAGTGCCTTCTCCCCCTTCTCCCAGGAGTTATCAGCAGCCACAGAGCCTTTTCCTGCTCTACTGCTGTCAGTTCCACTAGTCTCATCTGATATTAGCCTAAGTGCAGTATGTTGCATTTATTTGCATTGTATCTTAAATGGCTTTCTTTTGTCTGCTTTTTCAGCCTTTAAAAATCCTTTGTCTTTAACTTCATCATGCACTGCTACACATATCTTTGTATAAAGAGTTTCTTCTGTTGTCTAATACTTCAGGTGTGTCTGAGACAAACATCCTCAAAAGTACACAAATCATTTTCCAAATTCCTCGCATTGACCCTCTCTCCACAGCCCCCTGAGTCTTTCAATTTCTTCAGTCTTGCTTCTAACCATTCCAGATTCTTATCAGCCACCATTCTGGGATGAAGTCAAATATTTTTTAGTGTTTATTAATGTATGCTGTAATATAAGGAAATATTGTGGAAATACCCTTAATATCAGGGATTAATTATCCAATTTAATAGTTTTAAAAAAGTGAGTAATTGATGCATGTGGTGCAAAGAATTTGAAACTTATTTTTATTTTACCCTTATTATTTATGACAGGCTCTAGGGTCAAAAATACAGACTTGGTTAAACTGAAATGCTAGTAACAGAACATTATAAATCTAACATTTTTAGCAAAACAGAAACAGTGTTAATGGTATCACTGTTGTTTTAAATAGTTTTTTCATGAATAATATTTTACCATATGGTGTCACAACTGCATTCAATTCCTTTAGACTTGTAAAAAGCTAAATCCTTCTTAGCCTACAAGGGGTCATCTGTTATCTATATGTTTGATTTCATAATTACGACTGAATGAACACATTTGCATAATTACAAGGCAAAGCTTCTAAGCTGCAGAAATTTTGCCTTATTTCAAACATGGATATTTTTTTGCCTTATGCTGCAAGCTTCCCTCAATAAACTGGTAATATAAAAGCTTAAAAGCATGCCTTTATACTCATATCCACAGACAATACCAAGGTCACAGGTATAAAGAAATGCAATGCTTTGAAACATTATTTATTACATTTCTTCATACGTGTTCTGAAACGTATCAAGAAAAACATAAAACTGCAGCATTTTTCTGAAGTGTAATTAATGAATATCTATTAATACTGCATTTAGATGCATTATCATAAGTACTGTGCACTGGACTTTAATAAAGTCTAATTGTGATAATACTATATGGCGTGGTTACATAAACTTTGGCATCATGCTCCCTATACCTGAATCTACCCACTAACAAGTTAATAAGCTATATGAGTCTCTCACTTAAATTAAGGTTTTTAATTTATTTGTAATAGTTCCTTCTAGGTATATTTTGCACAATTTTATTACTTACATAAAAGCAGTAAAAGAAGTAAGTATATTTTTATATTCACAGAATGTTTGGCCAGCACAGTGCATAGGGTGGGATTAGTAAGAAAAAACTAGTATGGTAAAAATGTGCCCGTTTATTTATTATCATTATTCCAAGTTTTACACAGTTCTACTATAAGCAATATGAGAATCATTTATTAAAAGTCATTCAACCACAGATATTGCATAGTGCATATCATTATAATGGACTTAACACTAATTTATATTAAATAATATAAATATAGCATGGGTACCCTTTGAAAGTCCAAAGGTGTTTACTGCAATCCTTGGAAGAACAACAATTAAAGTGTGAACAAGAAGAATATATACTAATTTAGAGACTATGGTATTTAGAAATAGTCACCCTACTTTGAGGTGTACCACTCTAACAATTAGTATATATAATGCATAATATACGGGTCTATAGCACTTCATCGAATGGCATTTCATCAGAAATGCCATTCATTGACTTTCACTCATGTGGGGGGGTTGCACCCACCACAACCCCGGCTAATTATATATATACCAACTCCGAGATCAAACTACAGTGGGAAAGGTCAAATTTCCCGATCCTCACTGTACCATGATCTCAGTATGAACAGTTTGACGAATGGCATGTTCGATGTAAGTGCAATGAAAATGCCATTCTCAGAATTGATTTTTCACAGAACTGACAGGGACCCATAGTATCTATAAAGAGCAACAGTGTGATGGTACAGTTCCCAATATTGAGGGGTACAGCAAAGGTATGAAAAGAAACAACATGTTTCGCAATTCACTGTTTTGTTCTGATATTTACAATTTTATTTTTGGAGTATCAGTACCCCTGGTATATGTTCCCACACTTCTGACAGTCATTATGCACAGCAGAATGTTAATGAAACTTTGACTATGCTATATTAGACTGCAAAAGGTTTAAGAAGGAAAGGAGCAAATATCTGAGGGTTCAGACATTTTTAACACCTTTACTGAATTAAAATATAAGACATAGGCAAACATACACTTATATAAAAGCAAACAAACCATGTTAACATGTTCACAGTTACCAGCATTATACATCACATATATTCTCTTATAAAATAATCATCAATTCAACATTACATAAATTGTTCAATCTCTGAATTCTCTTAAACCTCACACTTCCTGCAAAACATTATGCTGCATGTATTGTTCCCACAATTTTTATTTTTTTTCTGTGTAATTTGCTCCTGCACTTTTCTAAAGCTCCAATGTTCCAGTTCTTTTATCTCTGTTACAATATTTACTACTTTAAATACAGTTGGTTTTGACTTTGATTTCCATTTTCTAGTAATTGCTTTTTTGGCAACCACCAGAATTAAACTTAGCAGAGCCTTGCTGTGTTTAGGCATTTCAAATCATATAACCCAGGTCAAAAAATAATTTCCTTAGTTTTCTCACTCAGAATTTCTGACACAGTAATCTGTGGGGAATTTTTAAAGTCTTCCAACTCATTACACTCCCAAGACATATTGCTTATTTGGGAGTCAAATCTGTCTTCCTATTGTTTCCTTGTTAATTGCTTATCCAATCTATCTTCCCAATCTTTCCTAACTTCCTCTGATCGATGCCTGTGGTTATCATGCAATACTTAATATGCTTTACTAATTATACTTTTTTAACAGCAGCTTCTGTTGTAGATTCAACTAAAAACTCTCTTTGCTTATCCTCTGTAAATCCCTGATAGGCAAGGCAGTCTCTAGCCCACAGTCCAAACATTGTCTTGGCCTCTTCCCATTCTGTTACCTTTCCACTTCTAATTATGTGAGACCAGTAGCTTGGTTCCTTTACCAATTTTCTCCAGTAAATTCCAGTCCCCCTTGCCTATTCTCTGTACCTCTAATTGTAGTCATCCTTATCACCAGAATCATCTTTCTCCATTCTTGTGTTGGCTTAGTTCTTAGAATACTTTCTGCTACTTTATGAATAAAATATGACTATTGTCATTCTCCTTATTGATCTGCGTCCAATTTCCTATGCTCTCCTTCTTTCCTCCTGCTTCGTCATTCTCCCTTCCCACTGTGAAATATAACTTTCTGCCTGTGTTATGTATATGAACCTTAACTGTGTAGTTATAAAATATCCCTTCAAATCAATTAATTCTAAACATCCTGTTCTTTCGGAAGGCTCAGCTTATCTACTGGAGCCTTGCCCCCCCCCCAATAAAATCCGTTCACTCTTTATTAATTACCATTGATAACTTCTCTTGTAGTTGGCAAAAATATTCCTGACCTGTATATAAAACTAAAGAAATTAATACATTTCACTACCTGTCTCTTGCTATCCATATTCACAAACAAGACCTTCCAGTTTATCAGTTTTTGTATTATCTTTTCTCCCCTTCAACCTTCCCTCAGGAAATATCATCAAATATAACTCCCCCTACTATCACTAGAGAACAGGTCCTTAATGCTCTAAGACCAAGAAAACTGCTTCAGTGGGCCCAGACAATATCCCAGGATGCCTTCTAAATAGCATGAAACATGATCTATCAGGGCCTCTGGAATTACTATTTAACTGTAGCTTCAAAACAGGCAACAGTCATCCCTCTGCACAAAGGTGGGCCATCCACAGACCCTGAAAACTATAGACCCATAAGTCTCACTAGTCTTATATGTAAAGCCATGGAAAGAATTATCATGGAGATGATCAACAGAGGTATAGTAAACCTCCAGACACTGGACTCAACCCAATTTGGTTTTGTAAAAGGGCAAATCATGCCTACTCAACCTGGTAGACTTCTTTGAGAAGGTCACCAAAGCAATGGGTGAGGGCGAAATCATTCACACTGCCTACCTTGACCTGACCACAGCATTTGACGCAATACCCCGCTTGAGCACTGGTGACAAACGCAAGAGGTTAGGTACAAACTCGTATGTCACCCAATGGATAGCCAACTGGCTCACAGACAGGACTCAAGAAGTTAGAACTGGGAGTCCACCTCTACAAAGAGGCCAGTTACAAGTGTAGTCCCTCAGGGATCAGTCCTTGGACCGCTCCTTTTTGACATTTACTTCTCAGAAGTCAAGGCCAATGTCAGTGGTCTCTGGCTGACTAAATTTGCAAATGATTACAAATTAGGAGCTTTCATAGAATCTCACACTGACACAAATATTCTCCAGGAGGGGCTGACACAAACAAACAACTGGTGTCAGAATCATGGACAAAAACTAAATGCCAAGAAATGCATAATAGTATCATTTGGGAAGACATCCATACCTGGTAGTTATCATATTGACAACACACCCCTTGGAGTTGACCCAGTAGTCAGGGACTCAGAGATACACATAGACAGTAATCTAGCCTTTGATCATCATGTGTCTACAGTGGTGAGGAAGTCATTCTATGTTGCACAACTTATAAACAAAGGTATGGCATCTAAGTCCAAGAAAGTCATTGTTCCAATGTATTCGGCATTCATCAGACCTGTCATTGAGTACAATGCCCCCTTTGGTATGTACCTAACCAGGCATATCCAACAACTGGAAAGACCACACAGGTTCCTCACTAAAAGAATACAGGGCATAAATAATATGTTCTATGTAGACTGCCTCAAGGCCCTATCCATGTATTCTGTGTACTACAGGCTTTTGAGGGAAGATCTATGCCTGGCATACAGGTCATTGTCAGACCCCACTTTGATGGACCTCCTGCATATCCACAAATGAAACAGTACCTGAATTACCCATTCTAAAGGCTTAAACCTTGCCTGTGATATAAATGGGACCTGCTGGAGAGATAGGTGTGTATCCCAGAGACTGCCCCAGTTATGGAACAGGCTCCCCATCCACGTGAAGAAGAGTTCCTCCCTAATCCAATTCAAGTGCAGCTTGGACAACTGGATGGAAAACTGGACATTCATCCTTGGTTTGGCACCTATGTCTCTGAAGAAACATAAAAGGACGCAGAGCAGTAAGAATAATTCTTTACAGGTTCATCCATTTACGACCATGACCCTTGGAACCCTCGGTGGTCCCCCTCTGGACTAAACCATCTTATTAAATATTTAAAGTGACAATGCAAATATTTTAAAGTAACTATGCATTCCACAATACATATGAAAAATACTGAATTTAAAATTATTACAATCAATTGAAAATGATATACATCTTACCCCCCATTCAAATTAATATCCAGATTTATTCCACCAGGATACAAAATACCAAAATTCATAATATATTTTGTTTCTAATGACATTAAACAACTCAGAAATTCCTCACCCTGATGAGCTATAGGCTTAGCCAACATACTATAAAAGAAGGTGGAATCCAAGATCCCATGACATTTTCTAAAATATTCTGCTATAGGGCTTTCTAATCTGCCCCTCCTGATGTCCCCCAAATGTTCCATAATTCATTTTTTCACTGCCCTTTTGGTTTGTCCTATATATCACTTGATTGGGGAACAACCACAACCAATAATGTAAATCACCCCCAAGATTCACAGTTGTATTGATCCAGGGCCTTGCATAACCTACCGTTTATGGTAACCCCGTTTAAATTTCTGATCTTATCACACACTTTACACCTACCACAGGGGAGACTACCTTTTCTTACATTTCCCCATTTTCACTTTACCCAAATATTTAATAAGATGGTTTAGTCCAGGGGGGGACCACCAAGGATTCCAAGGGTTGTGGACGTAAATGGATGCACTAGTAAAGAATTATTCTTACTGCTCTGTATTCTTTTGTGTTTTTTTGGTTGAGAGAGCAGTTTGTGTGTTTCACCTATGTCTCTGATGCAAACAGGTAACCTATAAATGGTTCATCTACCAGGCCTATGCTTACACTTATCTAGGGTATCAGAACTCGTCAGAGATTTGGGATGCATGGCTAGGCTTAAAAAGGCCCGTGTGGTTGTTAGCCTAGTAAACACCTATGAACCTATGAACCTATTTAATTTCTTCCCACATAACCTTAGCTGCTGTAACAGAATCCTTTTTTACCCATAGTCTTAAATACCTAATTTTATTATGAACACATAAATATGGGTATTAATGAACCAATTCAAGTGTGGATACATAGTCTACAGATATAAACTTTGTTTTCTCTTCATTTACTGTATATGCTGAAAAGACCTGAAACTGTCTCAGAATGTACTACAACACTGAGATGTCCTTTTCTGGTTTTATCAGGTACAAAATAATACCGTGTATAAATAAAGTCAACTTTTTTTTATTACTATACCAAACAAATCCTTGAATTTCTGATTCCCTTATTTTTTTGCCAATGGCTCTAAATATAATGCAATTACTAAAGGGCAAAGAAGGCACCCATGTCTGGCCCCTCTATTTCTATACAACTTATCAGACAAGAACCTTTACATTCTATTTTTTTGCCTCTGATCCCTCAAATATATTCTAATTAACTTTATTATTGTATCAGGGAATGCAAATATTTCCATTGCCCCACTTATAAAATCCCAGCTTACTCTGAATGCATTTTCTGCATCAAGTCCTACCTATAACAGCAATATTTTCTTACATTCTGCTTTCTTCTGGATCTTCATTGTTTATTAATGTCGTCAAATGTTTGCCTTGTCACCACAAATTCACATTAACACATATCAACTAATGTGCTTTTAGCTATTATAGAAATAAACAGCTTATAATTACTATTTAAATTGAAATAAGCCAGTATGAAGCTGGTTCTAATAGATCTTTACTGTCTTTTGGTGTTACAGCCACCAAAGCTTTCTTCCAGGGTGTTGGTGCTTCCTCTCTTTTTAAAATACTGATAAAAAAACCTTACAGATCTTTATCACTTTTTCCCCTCCTAGTTTCCAAACGTCCATAAATACCATCTATTCTTGGAGACTTTCCTGCAAATTGACTGTACATCAACCTTTTTATCTCATCTCCTGTTATATTAACTGTTAATTTTTTGAGCATCATCTACCTCTGTTCTTGGCATACTTAAGCCTTCCACACATATTTCCATTTGTACTTTTTCTTGAATTCACATCAGCCTTCCTTAAATATTTCCATTTGTGCTTTTTCTTGAATTCCGCATTCTTCTGCTTTATATACATTTTTACTTCCAAAATATTTCTAATACCTCTATAGGCTCTCTGGTTATAGGCTCCCCTAACATTGGCAACAGCCTTTTCTACTTTCTGTTGCTTAAATTTTTGTGCTCTGGAGTTATCAAAAACACAGTTGTTTAATAGCAAGCACCCTAAACTTATTATTTTCTCTTTAGCACTTTGCATTTGCACCTGCTCTTGTTCATTGAGATTCCCCTTATTCTTCAGTACTTCAACCATTGTTAGCCACTCTAAATAATTCTTATTACTTCTTAACCATATCCCTTTTTTTATTTCTACCCCATTTTGGACTTCACGTTCATGTTATCCCATTTACTAGCTATAACTACTTAAGAAATTTATATTTTCCTAATAACTCTTGAATAATTTCCACCACCAATTCCTTAAATTCCTCTATTTTTAGCATGTAGGTGGGGAAGCACCATTGTCTCATTTTTACTTCATTACCCTGCATTTATATCTTAGTTGTTATTGGTGCAGTATCTGAAATGGGTATTGGATGTTTGATGAAGCTTTCACTTAAATGGACATGTTCCTGTGAAATAGATTTTTTGTCTGGTTTAGCCGAATTATTGTACCCTGGAGAATAATATGTAAATTCTTTAAAAGTTTCTACTACTGAATTCACATCTTCCATACCAAATATTTTCATAAACGTCTTCAGATATCTACCCTCTTTTGTTATATTTTCCCTTCTAGGTACCCCACAAACATTATCACTCTTGCAAGACATGTTCTAGTCCCCACTATAAATAATATTCCCTGATGAAGCTGATTATTTCTACCATAATAGCAGTTTTAGGTGGAATATAAATACATGCCGGTGTATAATACTCTTCCCTTGCCAGTTGCCCCCTATAACCACAAATTTATGATTGCTATCTTTTTTGTCCTCTTTTATCACTAATGGAGCTTCTCTAGGAATTAATATAAGTACCCCCATTTCCTTTGCCCCTGATATTTTACTGAATATCAGTCCTGAATGCCTTGCTTTATAAAATTTGTATGCTGACTTCTTTCCAAATTTGTCTCCTGTAGCGTAGCTAGTTGAAGTCTGCATTTTTTAACATAATTTAATACTCTTACCTTTTTGTCTATACCTGTGAAGCCATTCAATTCCATAATATTATGTTTAATGTAGCCCTTATGATATCAAGTTCTATTTCTGGCTTTTGTGCTGCATGCACCCACTAATGTTTGGCAGGTTAATCTTTTATACATTTGTTTTTTTGTCAACTTCATTTAAACCTTTTTCACATTTCACAGAACTTTTTGTTTTAATGAAATACTAAAAAAAAAAAAAAAATTAAAAAACTTACCTTCCATAACACCCCTATAACATATTAAAACAAACACAAAATTCTGTACACCTTCAAATGTTGAAGTTTAATCCTCCTGATATTGATAATTGTTCCAAATTGACAGCTACACCCACATGCATTAACTAGCTTAAAATTAAGGTTACCCATGCTGAAGCACATGTAACAGCCTGCTCTCTGACATATAGTAATTGCTCTCTGTTCTTGTTTTATCTTTATTCCTCTCCCAGATATGAGAAATGTATTGTATGCTTTCAGAAAACATTAATTCGCAGCCTAAAGAAAAAGTGCACTTGCTATTTTTAAATACATCTTAATTATATACTGTTCTAGTAAAAGCATTAAAGTATTTACTTACCAGAAATGCTGCTATCTCTTACTCACTTCCAATAATTTCACACTTTATTTTTTACTGAGCTATTTGCCCTTATACCTTTTCATTTTATGTTTCACTCAGAAAACAGTGTCCAGATTTCTCAGTTTCCTTCCTTTATCCTTAGTCAGTTTTGTTTCCATGGAAAAATAAGAAGAGGACGTGTTCTTCAACTCATACTGAACAACTGAACATTTATTTCATATTTGATATTAGGAAAACTTCTCATTACATTGTGGGCTGTAATGTAAAAAAAACTTGCATAAAAAAATAAAATGACATTAGATTAAGTCAAGGGCAGTAATCCAGTCATCCACCTATGTAAAAGTAAAAGAAAACATTTCAACTCTATGTATATTATAATCACTGCAATTTTGCACCCATCCCCCACCCTACAGCCAAAGCCAAAGATTATAGCTTATTAAGTTAAACATGCTTTTGTTTAGCCTATCTTTTGTTTTTACATTGAAATGTCTACATATCTTAAAACTAAAAAAGAAAACAAAGTACTTATTTAGTTTAGCATCTTTATTACATATAACAATCACTGAAAATGGTTTACTACATAATATATAATTTATGTCATGAATTGTTTATGCAAACACTGGTAAGAACAACAATTGTTTTACTTACAGTTACTTTTTCTTTATTTATTTTAGCGTCCTTTTAAGCATTGATGATATGAAGTGGGCTATATGTCTGTCAGTTTCCTCCAATAACTTTAACAAAGTCAATAAAAATTGAATCTTTCTCAGACACTTTTTCTTGTAAAGCCATATTTCACAAATGTGAAAGATGCATTAGAGACTCACATTTATTCACTAATTTTAATGCTGCTTGTCTTTTTCACATTCATCTCCATCTCTCAACTCTATACTCTGGTTCAAGTCTAAGGTACTCCCAGTTCTTCTAGTCAACATCTGTACTTTAAGACAATGGAAAATGTTTCACTGGCAAACTCTCTCTATTAGCTTTATCAGAAGAATGAGAAACATAGTTCCCTTCTGTTTGATAACTCAGGTTTGTCTGACAAACCTTTGTATTTCTTCCTTAGTCAGTTATGCATCAAAAATGACTTTGATCCTCCAGGGAAAAATTCTGAAGACAGCTGAATACAGTAGCTTGAATCTCACACCTGCCGCTCTACATTCCATGATTGTTGGGATAAAATTGCTTTTCTTCTGCCTAGTGTACAGTGAATAATCATTTTCCACAAACACTTTGTCTCTATTTTTAATGCTTTGCTTTTCTGCAACAGTTTTGTCATGATCAACTCTTTCTGCTGGTATGATTTCATCTTTATAAATATAGGTCTTGGCTGCTTTCTCATGGCCAGGTTTATAGCATATCCAGAATGTGCCCTTTCAATTAACAAACCCTGCCATGGAATACAAGCCAATTTACTTATTTGTGCTTTCATAAAATGAATATAACCTGTTCCTTCCAGTTTCTCTGGTACAGTAGAAAATTTCAAGTTTACTCTGCATACTCTGTCCTCGAATTCTATCAATTTTGAAACAGCTCATCTTGAGTAGTCTCATACTCAGCCAGCCATTTATTCATTTTGACCTCTTTTTTTTGCAGTTTTATCAGTTCATCTGAATAGCTGTTTAAATTCTCTTCCACTTTCCATCCTTTTAGTATTTGAGTTGATATACCCCTTCAATGTTTTATTTATTTCAGTCAGCTCTGAGCACATTTGACTTATTTATTCCTCTAAATTACTGGAATCCATCTTCTGTATCAAAGCTAGAAATAGAAGTTATGTTCTTACCATAACGTTCCATGTTAGTTGTCTTCTTCTCGCCTTCTTCTTGCTAGATGGGTTCGGAGCCGACCTCGGCTCCGACTCGGCCACTCTAAAAGCTCGAGAGTTGGTTCCACCGGCTCGAGGCTCCCCTTATATCCCACAATGCTAGGCGAGAGTTACCTCAGATCTCGTTTGTAAGCTAACCCCAGCTTATAATAGTTACAGAATAACTCTAAATAGAGTCCACCTCTAACAACAGGGAGAAAGAAGGGTGACCTACATCCTGATTCAGGAGATATGCAAGCAGCATATGTCTAAGAAAGAGGTGGTAGAAAGAGAGGTCACAATCACAACTCCTCTAGGTCTGTCCAGGCCAGGGGAAGGAGGGTGGGACGCAAGAAGAAGGCGAAGAAGACAACTAACATGGAACGTTATGGTAAGAACATAACTTCTATATGTTAAGTTGTCTATCTCGCCTTCATTCTTGCTGGATGGGACCGTCCTAGCACCTTGTCCCGGGTGGCCTAACGGAACAGACTCCTGAGAACAGTGGAACCAAAGTTAGCTCTATGCCTAGAAGATAAATCCAACTTATAATGAGAAATGAAAGTGTGAGGAGTAGCCCAAGTAGCCGCTGCACAAATGGTGTCAATAGGCAGTCTGTCTTGGAAGGCTAAGGAAGTAGCCAAAGCTCTTGTAGAATGGGCCTTAGGTTTATTAGGCAGCTTTTGGTGTCTAATCTCATAAACCAGGGTAATCAGAGATGTAAGCCATCTAGATAATGATACCTTTGAAACTGAAAGTCCCTTTCTGCCTTCTGCATAGGAGACAAACAGTTGGTCAGATTTTCTGAATTGTTTTGTTCTATCCAAATAGTACCTCAACTGACGATGAACATCTAGCCAGTGTAATTTTGTTCAGACCTATTGGAATATTCTGGAAAAAGACAGGGAGGTCAATGCTTTGATTTAGATTTGACGTCGAGACTACCTTAGGTAAAAAGGACGGGTTGGTTCGTAAGGATACCCTGTCCTTATGGAACAATAGATAAGGAGGTCGACAGCTGAGTGCATGAAGTTCTGAGACTCTTCTAGCTGAAGTAATAGCTACCAGAAAGAGAGTCTTCCATGATAGCAATTTTAAAGAACAGGATGCTGCAGGTTCGAAGGGGTAGAATCAAAGAAGTAAGAACTAAATTTAGGTCCCAAGGAGAAGGAGGATTTCTTATAGGAGGTCTGAGAAGAAAAACTCCTTTCAAAAAGGCTTTGCAAAGCTTGTGGGACATTAAGGCAGACTCAGAAATACCCACATGAAAGTTAGAGATAGCTGCCAATTGAACTTTAAGAGTAGAAGGGGATGAACCTGCATGGAAGAGTTCAGCTAGAAAATCAAGGACTATTTGGATGGAGCAGTGAAAGGATCTATGTCCCTTCCTTGAGCCCAAAATGTGAAACGTTTCCACTTACTCAAGTAAATCTTCCTAGTGGAAGATTTATGGGAAGCTATCAAAATATCTCGAACAGAGTGAGATAATTGAGGAAGCCTGGCTAAGGTTGGAACTGGAGGAACCAAGCAGTGAGGTTCAGAGAGGGAGGGAGCGATGTAACTGACCCGATTGATGGATCAAAAGATCTGGAACTAGGTCCAGATGCCAAGGTCGCCCAGTAGAAATTGATGTAGAAAGGGGAACCACACCTGTCGAGGCCAGTAAGGAGCAATGAGGATCAACGAGGCCTTCTGAGCGATAGCTTTCTGTATCACTTGAGAGATTAGTGGGAAGGGAGGAAATGCATACAGAAGTCCCCGGGCCAAACTTGGACTAGAGCGTCTCTGCTGGGTTGGCCTGGTAAAGGGAATAGGGTGAAATAATGTCTGCACTTGCTGTTTTGGGGAGTAGCAAAAAGATCGCAGCAAGGCTGACCCCACTTGAGAAAAATCTCTCTCACAACAGAGTCTTTCAGAGACCACTCGTGAGGCATGAGGATAGCTCTGCTCAATTTGTCCGCTATTTGATTGGACTTCCGGGGATGTGCGTTGCTATCAGAAACGCTGAGAAGAAATCGCCCATTGCCACAATCTGAGTGCTTCTCGACACAGGGGGTAGGACCTGGTTCCGCCTTGTTTGTTGATGTACCACACTACAGACATATTGTCTGTCTGGATTGCAATCGTTCCCAAGGGGAGAGAGTCTTGAAGGGCTTGCAACGCTAAAAGCACTGCTCTCATCTCCAGAACGTTTATGTGCAAGTGGCATTCGTCTGGTTGCCATGTGCCCTGGACCGTCCTGTCCTGATAATGCCCCCCCCACCCGATCAGAGAGGCGTCCGTTGTCAGAGTAGCAACCGGAGGGGGAGGAACAAAGGGTCTTCCCAACCAGAGCTGAGGGGAAGACATCCACCACATGAGATGATTTCTGCACGCGTGATCATAATGGTGTGGGACATTGGAAGTTGCTGGTATGACCATTGTGTAAAGAGCATCCATTGAAGGATTCGCATGTGGAATCTGGCTAATGGAAGCAGAGGTATGGCAGCCGCCATAATTCCCAACACTTTCAGAACTAACCTGGCTTTGATTCTGTTGTTGTTGAAAAGGAATGAGACCAGTCTGTGTATGTCTGTTATTCTCTGATCTGTTAGCCTCGCAGACATGTCTACTGTGTCTAGATTTGCGCCTATGTAGGTAATAGTACGACAAGGTGACAAAACAGACTTTTCGCAATTTATTGAAATGCCTAACTTTTGACAAATGCGAAAAGTGTAATCCCTGGCCATCAGAAGAAGATGCTTGGTGGGAGCTGTGAGGAGCCAGTCGTCCAAATATGGAAACACCTGGAATCCTTGTCGTCTCAGGTGAGAAGCTACCACTGCCATGCATTTGGTAAACACCGGGGCAGTGGTGAGACCAAAGGGCAGGGCCCTGAATTGAAAATGACTGGTTCCCAGCCTGAAGCGGAGGAATCTTCTGGAGCGCCTGTTCATTTTATGTGATAGTACGCATCCTGAAGGTCTATAGAGCACATCCAGTTTCCTTTTCCCAATAGGGGAAGGATGGACTGCAGCGTGACCATCCGAAATCTTGTTTTCTTGACTGATCTGTTCAAGATACTGAGATCCAAAATTGGTCTCCAGTCCCCTGTTTTCTTTGGAACTAAAAAGAACCTTGAGTAGATTCCGGATCCTTGCTGGTCTGCTGGAACTGGCTGAATTGCTCTTTTTGCAAGCAGTTTTGAAATTTCCAAAACCACTAGATCCCTTTGTGTGGGTGGAACATCTGGAAGGGATTTTTTTGATTGTTTCGGAATGCGAAGAAAGGGGATAGAATAGCCTTCGGAAATGACGGACTGTACCCATTTGTCTTGAGTCAGGGATAGCCAGGCTTTTGGGTACAGTGACAACCTTCCCCGACTGCCTCGAAGGTGGGCAGCGGGCAACACCTCAGGGATGCTGAAAGGGCTTATCAGAGAAGGCTTCGATTGCCCTGGTTCTGGAGCCCCTGCCTCGAGGGCGGCGTCTACCATTGTTATTCCTGCCTCTGCCTCTGGCGGGGTAACGACTTTGTGCGTCAGGCGAAGTCCCTTGATTTTGTTTACGGAACCACATTTTCCCACTTTTCTGGCCTTTGGGGTAAGGCCTAGAATGAGTAGAAAACGGACTCCGGCGGCAGAAAGAGTCTTGCCATCAGTCTCGCACCTAGTCAAGGTTTCTTTCACTTGAGGACCAAAGAGAGATGATCCATCAAACGAGGAGTTAGTGAAAGACGTCTTGAAGTGGTCCAAAATTGCATAGCCGCATCCAGGCATGCCTACGTAAGGCCACACCTGTCCCTGCGGACCTACTCGCTCCATCAGCCGCATAAGAAAGGAGGCGCATGGAGGAGTTGGCTATGGAGTTAAGGGTAGCCAGCTGAGTGTTCATTTTATCTTGAAACCCCGCAGCTGTAGGATCCTTCAACATGTCACTCGCTTCTTTAATCAAGTCCCTTTGAAGACGAGTGAAATGGCACAGGTAGTTCAGCTAACGCATAGTAAATGTCGCTGACGAAAACATCCACTTCCGCACCTGTCCATGGACCTAGATTCCTTGTTAGGTGGATGGACAGGTACTGAAGGATCAGCTAGTTCCTTCTTAGTGGCAGCAGCTACCACCATAGCATCCACAGAAACTCCTTTTGTCAAGAACTGCTTGTCTGCTGGTGCCGTTATGAATTTGGAGGGTCTCCTGGGAGTGGGGTCCACCTAATCAGGAGCCGCCCATGCCTTTAGCAACCACCTGCATGAGGGGGTCAAAGGGGATACCCAGGAGGTGGAAGGGCGAGAGCCAAACGCCTCAAGATATACAGATTCATCCTCCGAAGGGTTAAGGGCTGGCCAATTTCCCTCTGCTTCAGGATCTCTAGAATGTCTGCAAAAGAGACATCTTCAGAAGGGGAACGGGGGGAACCCTCGGAATCATCTAAATCTGTATCAGATGTGATTGACTCAGGTGAGTGAATGTGTTTCCTCTTACACTTCCTCTTCCGAGGGGGCTCTTCTGCCAAGTCAGGAGAGGCCTCGGAAGAGGATGAGATCCCCACAGGGGGTTCCTGAGGAGCTGGCTCTCTGCGGTCCGGGATGAGGGAGTGAGTCGACTTGACCTGAGGCACCGTGAGGAGGGGCGGACGGCGCCGACTGTGGGGTAGAGCCAGGCTCTAACACACTCTGCATGACCTCGAAAGCACCCCTGTCAGGCAAAGCCAGAGGTCCCCGCTCCGAGAAGCTGAGAACCCCTCGGCACCGACAGTGATGGCTCCGAGGCCGATGTTGGAGCCGAACTCACCAGCGCCCGAAGCTCCGAGAGGAAGAGCGGGTCGGACAAGGGTCCAATGCCACTCACCCCTCGGAGCCGACGAGGGAAGTCCGCGCTGAGATTCTTCCAAGGAAGAAATCGGAGCCGGACGGAGCCGAAGACAATTGTATCGGCTCCGACGCTATCACAGTCTCGGTTCTGACACGACCGGCCCGAGCTCAAGAGAGTCGAAGGAGGAATATATTGATGGACAGGGGCAGGCATCGACTGATGAGTCGGGCTCTGAAGCATCTGGGCCAGTGCCTCGGACTTAAGAAGTCGACTCACTACCCTCTGAAGGTCATGATCCGACAACCTCGATGACCTAGAGGAGTGAGATCTTTGGCTCCGTTCAGACAGCAGGGGAGATCCTGGAGCCGAATGAACGGAGCCAAGGGATGGTGACCTGGACCTCTTCCTAGTTGTCGGCTCCGAAGGTCTGGTCGGAGCCGACACGGGAATTTCTAATACCTCGGCTCCAGCCGGAGCCGAGGGAACCACAGAAACTGTGGACTGAGACTCATCGGCTCCAGCCGGAGCCGATGTAGGCAGAGGTTTAGAAGCCTTAGGTCTCGGCTCAGTTGTCGGAGCCCAAGACCTAGATGCCTTGGAGGGCTTCCCTGAAGACACAGTTAGGGAATCCTCTGGCTTGAGTAAGCCTCTTAAAATTAACTTATTTTTTCTTTCCTGCAGGACCCTGGGGCTGAAGCCATGGCAAACAGCACAGGAGTCCTGCAGGTGCAAAGGTCCCAGACAGTAGACACAAGAAGTGTGAGCGCCTGTCAGAGACATTTTCTGACAGCACGCATCACACTTCTTGAATCCGGAGACCTTTGCTTCTTTAGACATCTCAAAGGTGTAATCACACACACAGTCACAAACACACTGATTACACCCTGTCTAGTTTAACTTAAAATAAAACAACTATCTAGGTTTTAATTTAAGAAAAAATAACACACACACACTCCACTAGGGAAAGAAAAGGACCTGTAGGCCCAGGGATGAACTTAAAGTTCTTGTGGGGAAAAAACAGGAATTTTTAAGAAAGGGGATAAAAATTCCTCTAAACTAAGGGAAATAAGTATAAATATTAAAAATAAAGGGGTTTTAATACACTAACTTTACAAGAAAGTCACTTACCAAGAACCGGTAGAAAACCAACACCTCGATCGCTGTAGCGGCAAACGAGATCTGAGGTAACTCTCGCCTAGCATTGTGGGATATAAGGGGAGACTCGAGACGGTGGAACCAACTCTCGAGCTTTTAGAGTGGCCGAGTCGGAGCTGAGGTCGGCTCCGAACCCATCCAGCAAGAATGAAGGCGAGATAGACAACTTAACATCTTGAACTGCATTCAACTGAACAGCTGGAGGACTCTTCCCAGTCATTTTTTTCTAGCTGATTTTCTTTCAGGCTCTTTTATTTTATTCTTGGCTGGCATTCAGGTAGTGTACTTACTAGACAGTAACATTGAATTTTACTAAAACAGGCAGAATTACTGGCCCTCATCTATCTAATTCTTTTTTTCAGAGTGGGAGAGCTGAAGTTAATTGTGCAGCTGCCTTGGAAAAGCAGGTGGTTCATTTTAAACAAAATCATGGTTTGCACACTGCTACCATCCATAGAAAATGTAATAATTTGACCAGCAGTGATCATTTTTTGAGTTCAGTCCAAAAGTATATACTCCAACAAATGTACAATGCTGATAAAATTTGACCCTTTTGGAAGAAGACATCCAGAAGATTATCCTTCATGACAGATGAAACTTATTTTACTGAATACAACATCAGCATGGAAATGTTGTTGCTACACTGACTAACTGAAACTTTACTTCTTTAAGAACATTAACAATGGAGACCTCCTTATAATGTAGCAGGCTAAATCTGAATCTTGGTTGTCTTTCAGCAATAGTTAATGACTGGTTTTCCAAGCTCATTGTCCCTCATGCTATAAGTATCTCAGAAACTGACTAACTGAAACTTTACTTCTTTAAGAACATTAACAATGGAGACCTCCTTATAATGTAGCAGGCTAAATCTGAATCTTGGTTGTCTTTCAGCAATAGTTAATGACTGGTTTTCCAAGCTCATTGTCCCTCATGCTATAAGTATCTTTCAAACCTAAGGATTGCCTCCCAGGGTCCTGCTAACTTTGGATAATATGACCTCCTACACTGACGTAGAGGATGATCACAGTGAGGAACTACAGTTTGACTACTATACAAGTAATCAGAATAGCGATATTTTAAGAAAACTATACTCCTATACAAGATAGGGTATCCACTCAATGGTCTCAAAGATTTATTGTCTAAGCTCTACCATCTCCTACATAAAGTCATCCTCTTAGGTGATATATATAAATTCAGTACCAATGAGCCATTACTATGTAATGCAAATTACCACAGTTATATACAAAGATTTCAAAATTTTGTGTTTCAATGCAAGTGCCTAGTCTAGAAACATTGCTAATAAAAGAGGTGCCACATGTAGAAGGCATACTGGCAGCACAGACAAAATATGATGAATTCTGCCTTACAACCTATATCCATAATAAATAAAAAACATTAATAACTCTAAACCTGGACCTAGATGTGGTGTCAGAAACTTGCTTCTACTCAAACTCACACTTCACTTGAAATAATTATGTTCTCTGAAGCAATTTCTACAGATGATAGGAGTTCAAATTGGGAGTTGTGCCACCTCAAAGCTGATGACCTCACCATCTTTGTATACAAGTATGATGTGTAGTCCACCTCCATGTACTATATAAGATATGTACAATATCTAACTAAAAAATATCTTCATGATTTTCTAAATTATTATGGAAGACTTTAGTGTCAATGCTTCTGGCCCATTAGCTAACTCAGTTAATAAATGCTCAATTATTACAAAATTGTGCAATTCTTATCAGTGACAACTTGACCCAAAACTTGACTACTTAACATTGGTGTATATTGCCCCGTATTGCCAATTTTTCTTAAAATTATTATCTCTGCACATACTGTTACATCTTTTTTCTTAAAAAATGCTTACTTTTTTGTTATTATATTGCTTGTGTGTTTGTTTCTGTTGTAATACACAAGCCAAGCTGGCACTGCAACAGGTTGATTTCTTTTTTTTTTCATATAATTTTTATTGAGTTTTCATAAATACAAATGCATCAAAAATGTTAAACGATATAAACAAATCTTAACTATATATAATGTCCATAATAGAAGTAACTTTGTCAATACATTCACATTTTATCTAACAATTTTTTTAAGTTTTAACCAAGCTAGATTTTTATGTGTCTTTCTTGTAGTTCTTAAAGTCATAGTCATTAATTCTCTATTAAAAACTATTTTGCCCAGTGTTATAAAGTCCACAAAAGGTATAACTTTCTTACTTTTACAGTTTGAGGTAATGGTTTTTCTTGCTGTTGCAAGGAGGGGACCAGAGGAGGTGCACTTGTGTACTTGGAACATGCACTGTGATCAAAGTATTGAATAATAACAATGAATCAGTGACTTTACATTTATCTGACCACAACGCTTTAATAAATTATTTGAATTCCGACCAAAAGGGAATTACAGTATTATAATTTATAAACATATGTACTGCTTCTTTATATCTCCAGCATAATGATGTCTCATTATCTGATATTAATACTATTTTTTGGGCTGTGAAAAAAACTTCTGTGAATAAATTTCCATGTGTAAATTTTCCAAAAGGGAGATGATGTAGTTTTACTGACTGATTTAAGTATTACTGATTTCTCTTTTTCTGAAAAGCTAGATTTATAAATGTTTTTCTGCGTAGCTCCATAGGGACTCATCTGGCGCTGGTAAATCCATTTGCAATGTCCTATATAACCTTGACAAAATGTCTACAAGGAAGAATATAACTACTGATGCTTCCATTTAATAACACAGAACAAGAAAAACAGTAAAAACAAAATGCTGGTTGATACAGACCATATCTGCTATGTGTCTCCTTGTATCAGTTGAGTTACGCTCTACCTCCATGTCTCAGAAGTCATGTGCACACTGCTAGCACATGTAGAAGGCTAATCAAATGAAAGACGTGCTCTTTGAATTTATTCAGTGTCTCTTATGTCTGAATCCCACTGCGGGCACCATCTAAATCTGGTAAGGCAGTGCTCGTTAGCTACATGTCTAATAGCAGCAAATGCAAGGAAAACCCCCTGAAACTACATTATCTATGAGTACATGACGACTGTATTTTTTAAAGAATGGAACAAAAAGATTAAAAAATAAAAGTAAATTAATGGCTGACATTTGAAAATAAATAGAAATATAGCACAGCAGTAATTAGTAACTATGTGAGGGGAGCAAACATTCAAACGCAGTGCTTAATGCACATTTTCTTAGTAGTGTGCTGTTCAGAGAAGCAGACTGCTGAATATTTAACACTGCACAAGCACTCGGGACTTGTCTGTGACAGTAACCACTCTTTCATAACTTCCAAATTTAACAATACCTTTGCACTACTTATGTCCAGCAAGTTTTTGTGTAGTATATAAGTAAAACATAGTTACAGTCTAACAATGCTTTTACCTTACTAAGCTGTATAACAGACTTTGATTTTCATCCATGGTTAAATTTTAGTTGTGACTTGTCTGTGCTGATAAAATATATAAACCTTCTGTAATACTGACTACCTTTTAAATACAAACTTCTACATGGCATTGTGCTACTTTGCTTTGTAACTAAGTCTAAAAACAGTCTATGAGTATCAGTGCTGTACCGTTGTTACAAAATGGTAAATGAATACATAAATAAATAGATGTTGCTTTGACGGTGTTGTACCAACTCCCTTTAATTCTATCAAATGCTTATCCTTTATTCCTTAAGAGCTTAGCTGAAACTCTGCAATGAAGCTCTCATACCTAAGTAAACCCAGTGGTTTTCAGTGAATTACCGTTAGCAGGTTTAAACTACTTAGAGACAAAATTATGCATTGTTCACCAACATGCAAGGAGAAAACTGACTTGTGTCTGTCAGCCTCCTCAAACTCCTTCTCATCTGAAGTGGGATGTACTAATGTTGAACACAGCAGTTAACAATTAATTTCTAAATGTAAGCTGTATTAAGAGATTAATATGTTTTCAGCTTGTTTAAGACACTTTGATGTAAAAAATTGCTAAGCTGCTAAAATGTTAGACTCAATAGTCCTAAAACAATAACCTGTCAGTATTTCATTCTATCTAAAAATCAAAATAGCATGGTGTTTTTTAATTGTTTCTTTCCATTATCTGCTGGTCATCAGCCTTCTCTTCACTCAAGCAGTCCATTTTTTTCGTCATGGGTGACAGACAGTCATAGGAGGCTGTCATCCAGGCAGCAATATTGAGTTTTATGCTCTGGTCCAAATCCCTCAAATTTTTAATGACCTGCTAAGCATTCCTATGGGAACTTATGCATTTCTATGTGTGCCACAAGAAGTCTACTTCACAGACTTAGTGTGGAAAAAAGGAGCACACATCCCATGCCCATATGCTGCAAGCATTGCATCTCTGTCTCCACTAAGTGCAGAGATTACAGTTAGCTGGACCTCCTGCCAAACTGGGTGTGCCTTCACTGATGAATGTTTATGATTCAAATTCCTGCTGTAAATAGTTTTCTGACATGTTTTCGAGGGTATTATATATTAGTTTGTTGTGGGAATTATAATTCATCACTGAGGTCATGCAATTCAGAAGATAGAAGGTGTTGGGGATGGAGCACCACTTTGGAGATGTAGGAGAAAGACAGCCTCTCTGTAAACTCACTTTTCTTTAGTTTTATGTGATACTTTTGGTTACATTTATTTGTGGTTGTGGTTTGACATTTTTTATATATTTTGGGCATGACACTTTTTGTCTTGCTTAATGGGGATGCAATATACCATCATAAAATGGAAACATCCAAGCATCAGTCTCTGGATTTGTGGATGCAATAATTAGACTTCCATGGGGCCTAGGGTCAGATCTGTCATACAACCTTTATGGTTAGCTGGATAATGGCCTCCCTTGAAGACATCTCAAACAAAATGGAACAAATGAGCCAAACGTCACTGGTGAGCTCATGGTTTCTAAACAGTTTTAAGAAAAAAATATTAGATTTTTTTTTGTATACTGTTGGGTTGTGCAAAATATTCAGCACTATGCTAAAGGAGAGGCTTGAAGGTATGATGCTCATATTGGCACAGGTAGCAGATCTAAGACTTGCTGTGATATGTTACCTTCAGGAATGGTATGAGTGAGTCAGTCTAATGATCACAACTTTGTGTGAAAAATAGTGAGATGGAATGGGAGTGCTCCTGGACAGTGAATAATACTGCATTTTTATGGGGAGGGGAGAGAAGCTCCTGCACAATGAGCATTATTTTTATTATTATTATTATTACAGGGGTCTAGGTAGTGAACATTTCTATATCTGTTATTAGGACAGGGAGGGATCCGTAGACAATGATCATTACAGTATACATTATAAAAAATGGAGGTGAGGAACAAAGATATTAAGTGTTTATTAATGAGTGGAATATTTGGAGAAACAACCCTTGCCTAGATATTTTATTATGTTGGAAGTGGAAGAGGGAGTAAACACAAGTATTAACATACATTGTATTGTGGGAAGTATGTCCTGCTTGTACAGCAATATTTCTGTACAGCCTTGATATGTTTTCAGTCAGTCAGTTAAATAAATACTTAATAACTTACTAAACTAAAATGAATGTAATTGTAGTTTTGTAAAGCTAAGGTCCTTTTTTGTACTAGGGAAGAGTTTGATTCTGAATAAGAGATGGCAGCACAATAGCAATCCAGTGATATACCAATGCAATTGAAGTAAAATCCAATAGTATGCCAATGCAGATGAAATAAATCCAGGTAAAATAAGGAATCCAAGTTTATTGAAAAGTTAGGTAAGCGCTTTCGGCTGTGACACCAGCCTTCTTCAGACAACCATTACAATAAAAGAAACTTCTTATATTGTGATCTGTAATCACTAATTACAATCAATTATCCAATTAATTACTCAGTAGTTAACAGTTGCATTGAATTAAATATAAAATGGTTATAAGTGTACACATCTAAATGCATGTTTAAAATATTTGTTTAAAATACATGTTTACATATGTCATAATAAATATATATATATGTGTGATACCTATATAAAACCATGTTAAAAACAGATACTATACAAAATTTCCATAAAACAATACTCTATCTATTATAGACCTTAAGTTTTAAAATGCTTGCAATAGAAATTGAGTCATTCAGACCCAGAAACTGTGTGGCATTTAAAAGAACCTGCCACCAATATTCTTTGGATTCTAAAATCACTTTCCATGGACCTTTTCTTGGAGATGGTCGTACTTGTTCTAATACTATAAACTTAAATTTATGTTTAGGATTTTGTACCAGATGTCTATATAATGCCTTGGTATGTGATTGTTTATTAATTTCATAAATATGCTCATAAATGCGCTGTTTTAGTTTTCGTTCTGTTTTGCCTATATAAAAGGCTGAACAGTGTGAGCATACTGCCGCATAGACAACACCCATTGTCTTGCAGTTGTATTTACCTGTAACATTAATCTCTGTACCCATAATTGACAAGTGGTCCACTTCTAGTATATAAGCACAATATGTGCACATGTTGCACTTTCTCATGGTTCCTTGAATTTTGAAATACAGGGGTCTAGGTAGTGAACATTTCTATATTTGTTATTAAGACAGGGAGGGATCCATAGACAATGATCATTACAGTATACATTATAAAAAACGGAGGTGAGGAACAACGATATTAAGTGTTTATTCAATGAGTGGAATATTTGGAGAAACAACCCTTGCCTAGATATTTTATTATGTTGGAAGTGGAAGAGGGAGTAAACACAAGTATTAACATACATTGCATTGTGGGAAGAATGTCCTGCTTGTACAGCAATATTTCTGTACAGCCTTGATATGTTTTCAGTCAGTCAGTTAAATAAATACTTAATAACTTACTAAACTAAAATAAATCTAATTGTATTTTTGTAAAGCTAAGGTCCTTTTTTTGTATTAGGGAAGAGTGTGATTCTCAGTTTTGTACTGACTCTTCATGAGCACTGGTTAGACTGGGGAGAAGTAAATGCTATGTTTTATAACTCTCTGAGGAAAGGAGATAATTACTCTGGCCAGTAAACAGGCAAAGTTAAAGCACTGAATGGTATTTGCCCATAACTATCTGAGGGAAATGAAATACCTCTACTGAAATGCATGGCAGATTTTGCAATATTGAAGGACAGCTCTCATTTGTTTAATAGGATTATGTCATTAATAAAGTCATTATATCTTGTGCATTAATAATTTCTATTGTTTACTTTGTATTTGGAGCTAGATGTTGCCTCTTCAAGTTGAGTAAAACCATGGCTGCATTATCTTGTGGCAGAAGATCTTCTATTCCTTGGAATGCTACCCCAAATCAGATGAAATGACAAATAGGGCCAATATCCCAAGCAGGGGTGACTGTAGTGAAATAAATCTATTCATCATATCAGATATTTGAAGAAGCTTTGTGGAAAACAACGTGAAAGCACTCATATTTATTAAAACATTATTTTAAACCTCGACGTGTATACTGCCTCCTGTTTTCTGGAATTTCTGCTAGTCATCAATTAGTTAAAGTATATTGAAGGATTATTTGCAGGCTATAATTGCAAACATATGTATACATAGGTTCATAGGTTCATAGGTTCATACTAGGCTATCTGCAGTGACACTGAGGTAATGGTGAAGCATATTCATCAAATCTGGGTTTGACATGGCCTTGTATGTTAGGCCACTCAATCATTGGTCTGATGAGTGACCTTGATCTAGATGAGAATCCTTTCATGATAAGGTGCCCTGTGTGGGACCACAGTTGCAGTAGATGTTTGAACCTGTCAGCCAGTATGTTGGCAATGTCCATAGGATCAGTAATCTTCACTGTTTTGAACTAGTTCTGAGCATAAGGCCTTATGATTGTCTTTTGAGTGGATGATTTTATGAGAGCTCTTAGTTTTTACTTATAGTGATCCCAGACTGGACGCGCCTTTGGTACAGAGAGTCACCAGTGAGGGGTATACTGTGAAGCATCTGATGCTGATTTAAGCTTGAAATGCCCTGACGTATTACTGTGTATGTTGTTCATAGGTAGGTGCTAGGCTATTGCCCCTGGGGCCTATATAACCCTAGCCAAAAAAAGTTCCCTGGCTTTCGCCACCCAAGAAAGTTATTTCCCTGTTCCCCTGTCTAGCAGAGCCACAGAAGTGATACCCAGGGTGAATTTCCTATTTCCCATCCAGTTGTCAAGATTTTTCTTAAAGAGGGCTAATGAGGAGCTTTGCTTGACATGAATGGTTAGTCTGTTCCAGAGCATGGGAAGTCTCCTGGACAGGAATATATCCCTCCAGCATGTTCTGTTTATTATGGTGGCAAGGTATAGGTAACTGGGGAGTGTGGCTCGGAGGGATTGGGGTTTCTTTAAGTGAAGCATGTCCAACAGATCTGGGTCTGACATGGCTTTGTATGTTAAGCAGAGGTTGCCTCTGAGTAGACGATAAGTGAAGGAGTAGGGCTGGAGTTTTTTGAGGTGGTCTGCATATGGCATCTGTTTGAGGAGGTAATCCTCTTAGTGAGGTATTTCTGTGGTCTTTCTAGTAGTTGTTGATGTCTTGTGAGGTACATGCCAAATGGGGTGTTGTACTCTATAATGGGTCTGATGAGAGATGAGTAGAGAGGAACAATGACCTCTTTTTTTCTGGAGGTGAACCCCTTTGTGATGAGATGTGCCACATAGAAGGATTTCCTGACTACTGTGGTGATGTGATTATCAAAGGAGAGACTACTGTCCACCTGTGTCCCAAGGTCTCTTATCACACTTTTGGTGTTTAGTAGGCTACCACCTATGTGGTAGTTCATGGGTACAGTGTTTTCTGCAAAGGGGATGACAGTGCACTTCTTGGCATTGAGCTTGAGTTCGTGACTTTGACACCAAGCATCAGTCTCAGTGAGTCGCCTTTGTAGAATGTTCACATTATTAGGCGATCCTATTATGGCGAAAACACTCAGCAAATGGATACCTCTTCAAAACTTTTTATTGCAAAATAGTCCAAATCACACTGAAAGCAGGCAAGAACTCCAAGTGAGGATTAAAACACCATAAGCGCTTTTGCCCCTAAAATCATACATTAAAATGGAACTTCATCAGATGGCAGGCTCATATCCTTTATATAGATTTGTTATATGACATCACTTCCCCCAAAAAGAAAACAAATAAAATAAAATAGTAACCATGACACATACATTATTTTTATATTGTATGATTTTGGGGTTGAAAGCACTTATGGTGGCTTAATCCTCACTTGTTGGAGTTCTTGCCTGCTTTCTGTGTGATTTGGACGATTTTGCAATAAAAATTTTTGAAGAGGTATCTGTTTTCTAAGGTTTTTGGATTTCGTGGGTTTTTTTGGATTTTTTTTGCTTTTACTTCTTGATTCTATTATGGTACCTAGTTTGCAGTTGTCTGCAAACTTCATTAGCCAAAGACCTGCTGTAGTAGCCTGGACTTTTGAGAAGTAGATGCCAAACCGGAGAGGACCCAGGACTGAGCCCTGTGGTACTCCACTTGTCACTGGTCTGAAGTTGGATTTGGAGTCGGCTACTTTTACTGTGTGGGTTCTGTCAGTGAGCCAGTTGGCCACTCATCTTGTGACATAGGAATTTATGCCCAGACTAGTGATTTTATCTATAATTCCAGAGGGGTCGGGGATAGTGTTGAAAGCCTTGGCGAGGTCACGATAGGCTGTGTACACCACCTTATCCTCATCCAGGCCCTGTTGACTGCTTCAAAGAAGTCATTCACATTTAGGAGACATGACCTACCTTTTACAAGCCCAAACTGAATGGGGTAGAGAGTTTGGAGGCTACCTATGTCCTTGTTTATTAGCTCCAAGATGATACTTTCCATGGGCTTGCAGACCAGGCCTGTCAGGCTAATAGGGCGGTAGTTCCTGAAGTCTGTGGTGGCACCCCCTTTGTGGATTGGTATAGCTGTCGCTGTGTACCATTCAGTAGGCAAAAAGCCTGAAGTGAGGCTATGAGTGAACATGGTACTTAGGTGGGCCACCAGTTAATTCTGTAGTTCATGCAGAACGCAGCCTGGGATGTTGTCAGGTCCAATGGATTCTGTGTTCTTGGCTTTGGTGAGTACGGTCTTTACTTGAGCAGCTGTGATTACAGGGGCTTAGCATCCTTCTGGTATAGTGATGGGCCCTTTGGGGGGTGATGGGGGGGTACGTTTGCAGTGAACCTATCTGCCAGGATGTTGGAATATCAGTTGGTTCTGTATATCTAGTGCCATTGTGCTGTAGCTCAGAGCAGATCTGAATGTCGCCATTGATATTCTTGACATAGCTGTAGAATGCTTTGTGGTTGTCTTTAGAATCAGTGGTGATTTTATTTTTGTAACTAGCTTTGGAGGATTTTATGAAGGATCTTAGCTTCTTACTGAGGGAGACCAGGGAGTTCCTGCAATCAGGGGATTTTACTCTTTTTTGCAACAGCTTCTTCCTTCTGTTGTAGAGTTTGTTTATGGCAGGAGACCACCAGATTGGCTTCCTTTTTTTGGAGGATAGCATCTTGGTTCTGTTGAGGATGGCATGATCCATGCACTCATGTATGTGCTTATACAGTGAATTTGTATATGATTTAGCAGTTGTACCTCTATTTTCCATCTGTATGGGTGTCATGAAGCTTGTCACTTCTGTCTTAAGAAGTATGATGTTGGCATTGGAGAAGTTTTATATGGTGGTTTCCTTAATGGAGGGTTGGGGGCAGGATATTGTTGTCTAGGGTGATTAGCTTGTGGCCGGATCTGAGCAGCGAGGATTTGACCTCTGGTGTGGAACATTGGTTGCCCTATATTGGTAATGATCAGGTCCAGGATATAGGTGACACTGGTGGGGGTATAGACAAGCTGATCCAGGGCACTGGAATTTATGAATTCCAGAAAGCGTTGAGCAAATGAGTTAGTGCATGAGTAGTTTTCCCAGTTGATGGTGGGGTAGTTGAAATTGCCTATTATTAGGGTATTGGGCTGTACCTTAATATTACCTAGTATATCAAGAAACATGAAGTGGGCATCCTGGGACATGGTAGGGGATCTGTAACAAGCTACAGCCTGGATTTCAGTCTTGCCTAGTGTTAGTTGCACCTGGATAATTTCGGATGCATTATATTGAGCAACTAGAGTGGAGGTGTGGATATCCTTAATGAATATGGACACACCTCCTTTAGTGTTTCGGTCCAGGTTAGGTGGCCAAAAGGTGTGGTGTGAGTCATAGCCTGGTAATGCAGGAGTGCTCTCTGGAGCCTTGAAACAGGTCTCCATCACTGCACAGATGGTGATGTTCTCTATTTTAAGGAGTGCCTCGACTGAGTGCATTTTGAGGTTTAGACTTCTAGCATTGAGTAGCATTACTCAAATTTTGCTTACTTATACCTGATACGGTGGTGTTTGTCATTTGAACCTTGCCTAAAAAAGGCACTATAGGGGTGGCAGGAGCCTTAGTCAGTATCTGGAATCCCAGGACAACAGGTGCAGGCCATCTCTGGCAAAGCATCATGGTCTGTCAGTCATGGCATCCCAGGCAAACAGATACTGGATCCCCTTAGAATGACACCAGAAGCTTAGCCAATTGTTGAAGTCAATCATTTTGTCCTTGTATTGTGGTATCATTCTGGGTGATGGCAGGATGCTACTCAGGGCTAGGGTCATACCTGCCTGGGCTACAAGATCTGAGAGCTCCTCCATGTCTCTTTTCATGTAGTCCAGGGAGGTATGTCTCAGGTCATTCACACCAACATGGACAATGACAGAGTCATATTTGTACTTGTTGTGGAGTGATCTGAGTGCTTCCATTATGTGGTGGATCCTGGCACCCGACAGGCAGCTGACAGTATCTTTCTCCTTGTTTAGCCTGGTGAGTGGGACATCAGTGTGTCTGACTATAGAGTCACCTATGACTAGTGTGTTGGGTACGTTGTTTTGCCTTATGGGCTGAATTTGAGTGGCACACTGATTTTGTGGGCTATGTGTCATTTGGATAGTGTTGGTTGGTGGTAGTTGCTTGCGCTTTAGCTTTGGAGGTCTCTGTTGTTTGGGCAAATTTTTATTGAGAGCCTCCGCAAATGTAGGTGTGTGTTTTGTGTTACTATGTGTGGGTTTAGGTGGTGTAGGTTTTGATGGACTATGTGTTGAGTGTGGTGTGATGCAGGTGTTTATCTTCTCCTCTTGACTGTCTAGTACAGTCTTGGCTGGAGAGAGCATGGCTTCTGTTTTGGCTATATAAGTGCAACTCTCACAGGTTGAAGTGTTGGGTGGTAGGAGGAGAGGGTTGTCAGTGTACATGAGGCAATTGCTAAATTGCCCCAAGATGCCCAGATTCATCAGGTGGAAAGGGGAAAATACTGGAAGCTGACCCTTAGACATGCCTGGATAGGTGCTTATTAAATTAAGTACTACAAACTGTTTTCCTCCTAACAAGTGCAGAAAGTTGAGTGCTGCAGGAATTTGTAGATTATTTAATGCTTACAATGAGTTTTGAACAAGTGGTGAGCATAAGGAAACAGTTTTGAGTGCTAAAACTAGAAAACTGGCTAGTTCTAAGGGAAAATTAGAAAAGCAGACTTTCTCGCACCAGAAATAGTTGGAGGTCTTACGCAGTGAACACCATTCTTAAATGTGGGGTATGAAGAATGTACACCTGTCTTATAATGATAAAAAATTCCCATAAGAGACTATTGGATTGGTGAGAGAGTGTTGCTGTAGTATGTATGTAGACTGATGTACAGTATATGTGTGAAAAATTAGAATGTGAAGCATTGGGAGTGGTAAGGACAGTAAGCTCAGAGGAATGCAGCAGAATGGCAAACATTATATCATGCATGTAGCTGAGCTTTTTTCAAGGAGCTGTTTGAAGGTAGATTCATTTATTTATTTCTATCTATCCCTCATAAGAAATTATATTTGGGGATGCTAGCCTCTTGAAAGACCATGTAAAGAGGATGAAAAAATTGTAACTAAGAGTTTGAGGAAGAACATTGCTATTTTGTATTTTTGGAGTGTATGTTTGTAATAATTATATGTGTATGTAATAATGACATAGGAGAAGGATGGTTTATTGTGGTTATTTCTAATGGTGGGCTCTGCAGGAAATTGGAATAAGCTCATATCAGTAAGGCAGCCACTTAACTCAGATTTATGTTGCTCAAAGAAGTTGACAGTAAATCTCCTAGTATTAGAGTTTTGGACATTTTGGAGATGTACGCATGTATTTATTTTAGCAGTCAGTGGAACTGGTTGGGTGTTACCAGGTATGGAGATAGTGCATAGTGTGTTCAACATAATTGCAAGCACTAGCTAATTAGGTTAGCTATGTCAGAGAAGAAGGCAGATAAGGAGATAGGCAAATGACATTCAGTGTGAGGAAGTAGCCTCCATTATTTCTAATTCTAGAATGAACTTTGGAAAGGGAAAGTATCACTTAATCCATCCCATCAGAACTACATAACGGAATGGAGGTTGAACACTATAGCAGTAACTTTCTCCAAGATTCTGCAAAGAGGGTGAAGATCCCCTACCACAAAACAGTTATAAAGACTAAAGCAACTGTTTGGTCACCTGATTTGATCAATCAGGCTTCAGTAGAACAGTTGTTGAAGAACTGTACTATATCCTTCAGTATGATTAAGTATTGAAATATGTGGCTTCTTATCCACTTGGTACATTTGCAGTCTGTGTATTTTAAGTGTTCACATTTCTTGCTAGAATGTATTCAGATACTATTTTGTGACAAGGATCATACAATATCAAATCTCCTTGGACATATGAATATGTAAAATACCCAGTTGATAAAGAAACATGTCTAGTCCACCATAACCAGGAACTTTGAAGCAGCCCTTTAGTTTCCCAGTACCCTTTGAAATCCTTCTCACTCTTTTTCAATACAATAGTGGTTTCTATCTTTACCATCTACAGTAACGGAGCATTCTGTTTATCCATCACCCTTTTACATGCAGCATTCATTTTCAACTCAGGAGTCCACAGAATTGGCTGAGTTTCAGCAATCAAATCTACACTCCTCTCTACTCTTCATATTTTCTGAAGTCTCTCTAAGTATCAATTTTAAAAATAAATGTTGATAATTTATTTAAAATCTAGCTTGTGGTTGCATATGATTGCTTTTTTTGATGTCACTCCTGAGACTCCATTTTTATTTTAAGTAGTGTTAGTGGAGTAAATACTGAGTCAGTATTTTCTGTGGATGACAAGGGGATATTTGTAATTGCTGTCATTAAAATTGTGGTTCTAGCAATCTAAGAGGATACCGTGTAACTTGTATGATTGCTTTACTTAACTGATAGTTTGAAATATTTACATATCCTGAACCACAGTGAAAAGAAAGAGGACTATATAAATCAAAGAAGTGTGCAAAATAAGCAATTTGCATCCCTTAGATTGTTACTTATTTTATTGATGGAGAAAAATAATAAAAGAAGATATCATTTGGTCGACTTTAAGAAGACGTGATAATTCTTGATGAGAGTTTCTGTAACTCAAAAATGAAGATTTCTAACATGTCAGGGTAGTAGTACCAGCCTTGGGGATTTTCAATTAACTTTACTGCTTATTGTAACTGCAGTATAGAAAGTATTAGCTTCCATGTATACTACAATTAGCAATTTATTAACTGGCATTAAGGACATAACAACTTGCTACAGAGTTTGGAATTACAACTTGGAAGACTGAAATAAAAAATACATAGCATAAATCAACCTGCCATTTGGAGTAAGTCTGTGAAAGAAGATCTTATTTCCCTTGAATGCAGAGTTAGACACAGACATAGTTCACTGACCAGGGTTTTAGGGAAAGACACTCCTAATAATAAATTCAACATGGCTGTATACATGGCAGAAACTGCAAAGGCTCTATCAATCTACATTATTTTTGAGTACACAGGGCTCTGCACCCTCCCCTGGTGTTTTCTCCCAGACTTATGTATGTAAAATTACTGAGTGTGTCATACGCCTTCCATGTTCTACTAGTAGATAAAAAAAAACTAAACTTTGTTGCATAGCATTGATATAACTCTAGCTTTGTAGATGATCTACCAAAGGAAGTTGGAATTCAAAGTACTAACACAGAGTCCTAAATTCAACTGCCGGTTCAGTATGGCATGAGATTTAAAGTGGCTTATCCATCTTTTGTGTTTTCTGTTAAAAGGGTGTTGATTATAAAGCTTTGACTCTGGAACAGGTTTCACAGATTTGTAAAAATGTTTCTGTGTATTCTATTTTCTGTAATGTGTGGCAATGAAATGATGGTTATATATTGATAGGGTTTTATGATTACTGCTATACCTAGTGGCAGATAAATGAATTGGAAATATTCTTTCTTGTGATATCACTGCTTAGGTAGGTACTTTAGTTTCAATGTTCTGAGATTATGCCTATCATGCCAGACATTTATGAAGGTGGACATGTATTTCCACTATGACAGCTCCCATCATAGGTACTTATTCACTAAGAACTCAGGCCTGCTTATATATCATTGTTGTTTACTTGCTTAGTTGTGTCTGACTGTTTGTGACTTCAAGGACTTAAGGACATCAGGCCTTTTGGTTAACAACTGCTTCTTTAGGTTTTTGCAAATTCCTATTCATTACTTCTGCAAAGCTGTCAGTTCATCTTAGTACATGCTACCCTTTTCTGCTTCTTTTGCCCTCAGTCTTTTTCAGCATCATTGTCTTGTCTAGAGAATCCTGTCTTCGCATTATGTTGTCAAAGTATTTGAGTGCTAGTTTTACCATCAATCCTTTCATGTTTAGGGCCCATTCTTATGTAGTGCTTTTGTATATTTCTGTCATCTGTTCCTCATATCTTCTGCTTTGTATTTTATCGTGCTTATATTTACCTGGCAGTTTACCTTAATATTGCAAATCCTCTTGAAGAGATCTCTTGTCTTTCCCTTTCTATTATCTTCTTACAATTGTTTGCAACACTCATTTAAATCTCCCCCCTTATCTCATGTGGCTGCTCTCTCTCAGTATTCAGTTTGAAATATTTCCTTATTCCCATTGCCCTTTCTTCTCCTACTTTCCTTGGAGATTTCTAAATCCTACAAAAATAGCCGTTTGGCATCCTTAATCTTCCTTCTATTTGGAATATTGGTGTTTCCATGTCCTAGACAATATCACAAACTTCTCACTTATCGAGCTGTGACTTAATAGACTTATACAGCCATTGTTTTGATATCATGATCTTCCCCAGTGACTAGTTTTAGCTTATTTATAATTTCAACTTAGACCTTTACTTGTATCACCCTGGATGCTGTCAAAACTGTGTACATGTCTCATAGACTGGGGATTATTTTTGTTGTATAATTTAACCTCTTGGTTCCTTACATAGTATTTTTAGTAGATAGTAAATGTCATTTTTGAGCAATAATTTAATTTATATAGTGATTTATTGGTATTGTGGTCTTCCTAGTGACTAGTTTTAGTTTATAATTTCATCTCAGGCCTTTAGTGATGATAATGTCGGTGCTGAAATGGGAATACCAACTACTACTGGAACTTTATGAAAACTGTTTACCAGTCTCAGAGACTGGGGGATGAGATGGTACCCATGCTAATATATTCTTGAGGCAGAGCTCTAGCTTGCTATATAATGGTATAGTAAAAGTTTCAAATGACTGATTAGTGAAAATGGATGTATGAACTGAATTTGTGTTGATGATACTTGAAGTTCCTAATATGTGCTTTTGCTTCTATTCTAAAGCAACTGATGAAATGATTTGCCACAAGAGTGTTAGTCTCTTTTATTACATTATTGTTTTACTCTTGCAATATGCTAACAACCTTTGGATGGCAGTTGTTTGGACTTCCTGTGGAAAGCAGTAGTGAAACTTTAGGAATATGAAGGATATGTGATAACTTCTGTCTATCTTCATCCACTCCCTTTTTAAGCGTTACTTGTACTGTTGTAATTTAAGTTTGCTTATTGCTTTTGGTAAAGTTGATGTTATGTACCTAACCTCTTGGAGGAGTTGCAGTCTCTTCTAGGGCTGCCAGAGAATTTAAGTGATTTTACGGACTACCTAACTATTCAGCATTAAATATAACATACCTTCTATATCTACATTGCAATATAAATATCACTTTGGCAACTGTGTAATAGGTTGTCTTGATTTACCTCACTGAAGGGCTATGGTCATTCCCTTGGGATGCAGGTGAAACATCATCAAAAGCACCATTGGTCTTTGTTGTAATATGGAAGGTGTTCATGTCTCCTTCAATGTGT
Organism: Protopterus annectens; assembly: GCF_019279795.1. Lineage (NCBI taxonomy): Eukaryota > Metazoa > Chordata > Ceratodontiformes > Protopteridae > Protopterus > Protopterus annectens. The sequence continues at coordinate 54,098,010 of NC_056742.1, forward strand.
TAGCATGAAGTTGCATCAATAAGAGTGGTAATAGCTGCAGGTTGTTAGTGAAGCTATGTCAGTAATATAATTTCCTTCTACAACTGAAGTTTTGGTAGCACACTTACCATGCCATCTCCTGTGGGTGAGATAGGTCCTCATGCATGAGTATTTGCTTTCCCATTGATATATTAATGATGTAATTATGTGTCAGTGGTATTGCAAATATGCTTTACGAAAATGGTTCCAGTACTGAAGTCCTGGCACATCAATTGGTCTAATCAGAATCTCTGCTCATTTTCTTTGTGATCGGGTAACATTTATAGCATCTAACTGGATGTACTACAGTGAAAATATTTATCAGTAAGCATATGCATGCAAATGGCATTTGATACACAGCTGATAGGTGGTTTGATTCATATAATCAAAACTGCTTGATTTGTTTTGTCTGACAGTAAAATATAAATATTTGACCAGTTGCAATATATCAGCTGTACTTAGTCGAGTTTATTGGTTAGTATATGCATATTGATAGAATTGCACGCTTTTGTAGCATCATGCCATCATTTTCTTGTGCCAATATTCCAATTCTGTCTACTTTTGTAATGCAAAAATAGTTACAATGTTAATAAGTATGTGGTGAGCTGGGAAGCTGGTATGCTATATGTGATAATGAATACCATTTGCAAAATACTGTGAATACTTTTGTTGTTGTGATGTAGGAAGTCATATTTAGAGTGTACTCATTCTTAGCTACCACGTTAGGAGATAGCAAAATTAGGTCTGGAAGTTGCAGCTGCCTTTAGTTCATTATTCACATTGTAATCATGAGTTGTTATCCATGAGTAGACTGGAATTTAATTTTTAAAATGGTACAGGAGTCATTTGGCTTTATAAAGGGTTATAAATGAGACACCTGAAAGAAGGTTTTCATCCAGAATGACACTCAGTAGAAGTTTAGTATAGTGGAATTTGTTAGTCCACACTTTCCACATCCTTTAGTGATGACTTTATCATATGCACTGCATTACACAGCTATAAAAAAATCATTATTTTGTTTTAGGCGGAGATTGTAACTTAACTGTATTTTTCTTAAATAAATGTATACCATTTTTTACCCAATAATAACAAAGACATACAATTATTAACATATTTTGTTAATGCTCACAATCTTTTTGATCCCAATTATGATGTACATCTGAACGGGGAAAAATACTTTCATCTTTACATAGCTCATGGTCAGGGATGGATCCTTTTTATTATCTAAGGCATTTCAGACATAACCTTGAATATAGCTCAGAATTAAGAATCTTTTCAGGTCATTTTCTCCTTCCACCTAAAATGATTACGCAACCAAATGGCATGATTAGTACCAGATGGAGCTTAAATCTACTACTATATCAAAATAAGGAAGATGGAAATCATGCAAAGGCATTGATCCATTCATTCTTTCCCTTACATGCAGGTAAGGACATACAACTTGATATTTGATAGGCTGCTTACAAATCCACAGGCAGACACCTTTTCATTGGTAAATAAAAAAAAATGTTAGGCTATTTTCTTTGCTTAAAAATTGTTTTTCACAACTAGACAATGAGCAACAATGAAACTTTGACCACAACAATTTTGCATCCTTAACAGCTAGTCAGCATGAATTTAAACCAATGATTTTCAAATATGCAGTTCATGCAAACTTTATATGGTTGGCAGCCACCCTGCTGATCTTCTAACTTGCTATTAAAATTAAATCACAGCCCAGATGATATGTAGTTGGCATTAGAAGATTATAGTCTTTCACACAATTGCATTGTAGATTTAATCTACCTGCATCCAGTGGCCAGTTGTGGGTTGATCAATTAGTGTGACAGAGACAGAGAGAGAGAGAGAGAGAGAGAGAGAATCTCTAATCCGGGGGCATAGTAAAGTCACACAGAGCAATACTTCATTAGTGTCTCATTAGCATGTCTCTTAATTGGACACTGTATTGTCAGTGTTGACCATACAAGTGTTCTTCATACGAGCCCATGCATTGTGGTGGCAAAGGCACAACCCCCCCACACCATACCCTTTCAGACAGGCACACAGACAGTCACTCCCAAACAAGCTCCCAGACACTCATCCATACTCATAGAAACAGTCAGCCACACACCTAGATATGTGCTCCAAAACACATGTGTATACACACACACACACACACACACACACACACACACACACACACACACACACACACACACACACACACACACACACACACATTCTCGGTATCCCCTACTTAACTGTGTAGTCTGCTTCTCAGGTAGACACATACACATCTATACACACACACACTCATTTAGCTACACAAATGCTCCTTAGGATATATACCTCCATGTCCACACACACACACACACACACACACACACACACACACACACACACACACACACACACACACTCAGCTCCAGTGCATTCAGTTGGTCTATGGCTACTCCCATAGGAGTGAATTGATGAATGCCATCTAAAGACAGTGTTCACTTTTCCTCGTAGAGTAAAAAGTAACTTAACTGGGTGATATCCCTAAATTGTTTTGCCAAGTCAATTGGAGCCATGAACATTTCTGAGGGAAAGAACATGGTTAATTAGTGTTAACCATTCCCTGTACAGCTGCAATAAGACTGTAAGACCACTATCTGTGCTAAGGCCCCCGTATTTGGTACAGCATCCTCCAAATTAGAAAAGTCTATTGAATTGTAGAAACCTTTCAGGATAAGGCTTTTGCATCATTATCAGCTTTGCTGAATTCCATGGCAGGTTCAGACATAATGCTCAAAGAAGTTCTACAGGTTGTATCACGTCTCAGATTAGGTATGGTTTTTGGTGATGCTGTTTTGATGTGTATTTTTTTAAAAGGTTTAAACAGAAGTTATCCCCAACTTTGTTAAAATTATATAACTAAAAAGCATAGTGAAAGTGATAAAAGTATGAAACAGAAAAAGTTTTATTCCTTAAACCAAACATGGATCCTAATTTCATTAAAATCTACCATCCTATATCACTAACTGATCTAGATGTGAACTTTCATTTAATGATACCAGCTAAAAAGTTCATCTTGTTGCCAACCAAATCACTTCAAAATTTCATTTGAGTTTCTGAGAATCAACACAGACCCAGCACAACAGCATTATGTTAGAATTTATCTTTTACCATAGTGTGAAATGTGGTAATTAACATGGGGTGTTTACACTGGATGTAATCAAAGTAAAGCACTTGAGGGAGTGCATGCTCTCCTTCTGTTTGAAGTCTTAAACCTGCCTTACAAGACATCTACATTCAAACTGTTATGTTTTATGTGATCATACTTTCTCTTTTATAAGCATAAATACGAGCTCTAGCCCTTCTATAAAGATTCCTACAAGTGTTAGGTGTAGATGCTCTTGATCACCATTTTCCTTTATTTTTATTTTGAAACCATTGAATTTTATAAATGTTCATGACTGCAAACTATTAAGAATGAAATTATTGATCAGAAATATTAGCTTTACTTTGTTTGAGGATGACTTTCTTTTGTACTTTCAAAATCTGGACATGTTTTTACCCCATTTACTACAATAATTAAAGACTATAGTAAAGTCTTGAATTGCAATTTAAACACAGAAAATGTAACCCTTTTCCTTTGATTGCCAAGAAGTTAAATCTTTCTATTATTTATCTTTCCTTTATAGACACATCATATATATTTTCTAAACCTCTATCACTTATCAAATTAGTAATACCGGACTACCTTCATTTCTTGAAAAATTAGGGTTATACTAATTTTGTTGCCTCAGCCACTGTTGGATAATCCTAACATTACAGTTAACAATGAACTTCTTGAAATGTTACTTTTTTTAGTGATAAGAGAGTCCTGTTGACACAGTGTAATGGGAGGCAATATGCTGATATCTATATACAATATGTTTATTTTTTTAAGAATTTTTTTATTGATTTAGTATATTTATAATATATACACAGAAATTAAGAAATTCAGTATCACATACTGTTATACAGTGTTAGGAATGCATTGATTCACTAAGGTAATCTTATACAATTCACACATTAAGAGTATTGGTATGTCAATAGCAACATTTCAAGGCTATCCAAACAACTAAAAGTCTTAGTACAATTTATAGAGCTTATTCCAGTCACTTTTTTCAGTTTTATATAGTATTGCTGTTAAATTATAAAATTCTTTGAATGTAGTAACTTAGTTTGATTCCCGTTTTTTTTAATAACTTTACTAGCGCCTGCTAAATGACTCCAAAAACTTTTTTGTTGTTTGGCTTTTACAGATAGAGGAGGTAGGACATTCATTAGTATTACTGATTTAAAGAACAATTATCAGACCATAACCCTTTAAAAACTTATCTCTTCCCAACAAATTTTTCACAATCCATAAACATGCATGTCTAATCAGCTTTTACATCTTTCCTACATCTCCAACAAACTGTAAAAGTAATTTTAATAAACGTTGAGATTATGCAGGGAGTAACAAACATTCTATGTATATATTTCCACATAAAACCTTTCCAGTATAAACTTGAAGAAATTTGACTAACTGATTTAAGCAACAAAGTTTTATTCTTACCACCTATTGAGTCACTCAATCCACTATTATCTAAAAAATTTCAGAATTTCGCATAAAATGTATTACTATTATTTATAATTAACTTATATAACTTGGACAAACTTCCTTTGTAAATCAATTTACCTTTGATAAGCATGCATGTATTCATATAATGGAGGAATAGTGTTCTGTTCTTTTTCACTCACGTTATCTACAAATTCATATTCATATAATGGAGGAATAGTGTTCTGTTCTTTTTCACTCACGTTATCTACAAATTCATTTAGTTTCTTACTGATGGATAGCATTAACTGGATAAAGATTCAAACAACTTATAATCTTTCATTAAAGATTCTGGTGACTTAGCTTTTCATATTTCAAAGCAATCAGACCATAATACCTATCCATTTCTTTATAGTAAATTCATTTTAATATTGTTCTAAGTTACCTTCAATCTAGATGTGTGTGCAATGGAAAGGCACAGAGATGACCATTTCAACATTAATGAGATTTTAAAAACCTATTTCTTAACTGTTAAGAATTCATTTCATATACGCAGAGTCTAAAGATTGAAATGAATTTTCTTCTAAGGTAAATTTTACTAACCAGAAAAAGTAGTGTTGCATATTTCTAATTTATCATATTTGATATCACCAAAGCAGCAAAGATTTCAATAGCAAATTCCCACCTTATCTCCATCCTACTTTATGCCTCTCCAATATATACCAACCTAAGGCAATGCGATCTAAACAAGCTAGAGACTTGCTACAATAAAATCGCCAAATTCGCCACAGGGGAATCCTACCATAGTCACAACTGTCTCTCACTTGCTGAACTGGGCTGGCGTGAACTTCCTCACCTTCTTCAATGGTATCAACTCTCACTCGCCCACAAACTAGTAAACCATCCACTAAATGTCCCATCCCTCCAGAACCTACTACAACCCTATCGCACCACCAGACCACTAAGATCCAGCAACAAAAACCACTTACAGATCACTAAAGCCAATAACTCTGCTGGTGAAGCACCATTCTCTTGCACCATAGCTAAATTATGGAACTCCCTCCCACCCACAATTACCTCCATACCATCATGCATCCACTTCAAAACTTTACTAAAAGTGCACCTAAAAACATGCTGGCTATGCTCTTGCAACTCCCACTCTAATATCACCCACCCCATCCAACCACTACCTTTCTTTCCACTCCACTAACTACCTTGATTATAGCAAGCTTAGATGCTCATAAGCCTAGTACTTATTATACAGCAGGAACTTCTTATTGTAACATTTGTTAATGTCTGTTATGTACTTCACAGATAAAGATTCTAGTTGCCTACTGATGTACTATATTCTTTATCTGTAAATATGTTATAAGTAATTGCTATGTTAAATTGTTAATCACTCTGTAATCCAATATAACTACTGTCTGTTTATTTTAACTGTAGAGCTTTTCTCTCCGGGCCTCTGCTGAAAATGGACCTACGTCTAGTCAGACACTCCTGGTCAACAAATGTAAATAAATAAATAAATAAATAAATAAAATAAATAAATTGATAAACTTAAGAATTTAGTATACTGTGCTCCTGAATAGTTTTTCATTGACTAGTATAAGTTTGGTCTATCTAGAGTATAATAAAGTTAACATTTGCAGCAATAGAATAAGATTCTACATCTGGGAAGCTAATGCAACCATACTCTCATGATGTTATATGATTTCAGTAAACAGTTCTCATTTTTTTAGGATACCACAAGAATGAAGTTAACATTATTTCCATTTTCTTTAAATGTTTTTGTCAGATATTAAAGCTATTGAATGCAATATATATATATATATATATATATATATATATATATATATATATATATATATGTATAAATTTTGGGTAATGTAATACTTTTAATAATTACTAATCTATCTTCACAAGTAAAAAAAAAATTCATTCCACTTTTTAACGAGAAGTAACACTCCTTCAATATTTTTTCACAATTAATAGTAATCTTACTCACATCTTGATAGATTTTTATTCCTAAATATTTAAGTTCTTTTCTTTACCAATTATATTTATATTTAATCTTACTATCTAGTAATTGATTTAACACTAAAGTTTAAGCCTTATTGTTATTAAATTTCAGCAGTGATACTTCTTGAAACTTTTCAATTTCCTAATCTATTTTTTCCACTGAATAATTTAAATGTCATATAGTTAGTAAAATACCATCTGTAAAAAAAACTGCATTTTAGATTGACAATCCTTATTAATTGAGAATTCATATTTTTTTATTGCCTCTTATACTATCAGGCAAGGGTTCAATAACTAATACAATTATATAATAGAAGGGACAAGGGACACCCTTGCTTTGTGCCTTTGTTTAAACCGAATCTTTGAGAAATATAAGATCCTAGTTTTACATATGTTTTGTAGTCTCTATACACGTTTATAAATATTCCAATAAATTGTTCTGGAAATGCAAATGCTTCTGAAGTTTAAAATAAAGTAGTTCTAATCTACAGAATCAAAAGCTCTCTTGATATCTAAGCTAATTATGGCCAATTTGTTGGTCATTCCTTTTGCTAAATCTGAGAGAGTTACTACTCTTTTTATATTTTCATACATTAATCTTTTGACTATAAATCTTGTTTGATCTTTATTAATTAATTATCTACCATATCTGTTAATCGCATAGCGAAGATGGAAGGAAATATTTTACAGTCTACATTTAACAATGAAATAGGTCAACATGAGGAAACTTATTATCCTTTCCTTGCTTAAGTATAGGTGAGATCACAGAAAATTTCCATGTGGGAGGAACTATTTTGCCACTCCATATTATACTGAAAATGTCACTCAGTAATTCTAAAATATTTAATAGAAGCAGAAAAATAATTCTGTACTTAAACCATCTCACCCTGGAGCTTTAATGTTTTTCTATCTTCAAAGTTTTTTTTAACTTCTTTTAGGGTAATAGGCTTATTAAACAAAAAATATTTGTCATTAAGTTTATTAGTAACATTTTTCTTTAAATATTTATCAGTTTTGTAATCATCAGGATTATTATTTTTATCTTTATTAAGATCCTCCTGGAATCTTTTTAAAATATTGAGCATTTTCTACATGTCTGAAGTAAGCTTATTGTTGTAAGGAATTTAGATATTATTGATTTGTGCCTTTTTGCTTAACAACTTATTTCTGTTAGATAATCTATATAGAATGTTTTAAGTCTTTGCATAATTGTGCAGTTTTATTTTTTCTAAGTCTGTCTCCACTTTATTTGTTAAAATTGTTTGATATTTTGTCATTAATTGTTAATAACTACATTATTACCTAATTTCTTTGTTGCTCAATCCTCACTTTATGTATTTCATCTTGTATTTCTAACAACTATTCATTACACACTTTTATTCCATTTTATTGCTAGCTCATCTTCCCATTCTATCTTTAATATGCATTTTAAGGAGTCCCATATATGACTTTACTAACTTGACCATTATTATTCAAAGATAAAAAAAATATTCATTAAGGTGACTCTTAAAATCTTTTAACTTCACCATATATACTGGGATTCTGTACATAATCTGAAATTTCCTTTTTTTCCATTATATATAAATACTTAGTGCATTATGATCAGATAAAGGACAAGCGATATTTTTAAAATAATTCACTTTATCCTATCAATTCTAGTTTCCTTCCGATGCACATAAAATAACATTCTGCTGTTACTATTAAATCATCTAAATTATTATTACTAATCCATCTGTTTAGTATTACTAATCCATCTGTTTAGTGCTTTAACTGGTGCTAGAACTTTAGCTTTTTGTCTGTTAACTTGTATCTTCTGTACTAGATATGCAGTTAAAATCCCCTACTAAAATTAAACTACCCTTCCAATGATTTTGTAATAAGTTTAAATGATCTTTAGCCACTCTTGCACTTATTCCAGGGGTCCAGTAAAATTAGAGTATATTGAGTTTAACATGATATTCAATTACTACAAATGTATACACTCCTTTGGGATCATCAATGGATTCCATGACCCTAGGCATTACTGTAGATTTTCACCAAACTGTAGCAGTTCCTCTACTCTTTTTAAAGAACAGATGATAACATTTCATAACCTAAGTTATTTAAATATTGTATATCTTTATCTATCAAGTGAGTCTCTTGCAAGAATATAATGTCTTCTCTATTTAATTTTAGATATCTTATTAATGATTTTCCTTTGTTGCCATTATTTAGTCCATTTACATTAATAGACAATAGACTAAAGCTATCCATACTGAGTATTTGAAAATATTTATTTTAAGAAATAATGTGACACATTTATCTAGCTTATTAATGTAGTTGTATATAAAACTCTAATGCATTCCTGCAGCACTATCTTAACATTCCAAATTGTATGAATTCTTCTTTTCTACAAAGTAAACTACTAAAACATGTAAATAGCAAAAATAGAATCAAGTCTACAACTGCAACTGTATATATTACTAATAAAACACAACTTACCACTGATAGGAAAGTTCCTAGTTTGCCTCTCCAATAGACCAATTATTATATTATCTCTCTACCTACCAATACCTAAATATTCAACAAAAAAAAAACAAAAGCTGCATAGACTTACAAATAATTAATATAATATTATATATAAGTTAAACTAATAACAGACATTAATTATATATTTTGCCATTTAAAACTATTTCCCAATTACTACATAAAAGTTTAATAATCATCTTCCATTAATTACAAATATTAAATAATCTGACAAACAGTGTACCATCTCTCTCTCTCTATCTCTCTCTCTCTCTCTCTATATATATATATATATATATATATAGTCTAATTTATCCATTAAATATTCCTAAATTATTTGTTCATTCAATGCTATTATAACTAAATCTCTAAATAAATAAGAAAAACAAAGTAGGAACTGAAAAAAGGAGTGTAGGAAGAAGTGGGAAACAGAAAAGACTGACCAGGCTAGGGAGGCCTTCTGGTTGGCTAACAAAGAATCTAAGAAAGAAGTTGCAATAAAGAATGGGGTATCAGAGGTACTGTACCAACTTCTGGAAAGTGACTCAGTAAGGGGCACAAAGAAACTATATTAGGTTGCAAGGCAAAGACAGAAAGATAAAGAAGATAGTCAGACACTCCTCATAAGGGATGCCAGCAACAACCTGCTCACCAGCCCTGAGGACATCAATCACAGATGGAAGGAACATTTCCAGCAGCTTCTGGATGAATAACACCCCACAGAAGTTGTACTGACCCAGAAACAGCCTATGATGAGAGAAGAAGAGGAGCCCACCCTAGAAGAAGTTAGAATAGCACTAAGGAAGATGAAGTCAGGGAATGCAGCAGGCACAGATGAGGTCGCAGCAGATATGATACAGATGCTGGGTGAGATGGGTTGAAATGACTCTTGAGGGTACTGATAGCAGTGGGAGAGAAAGGAGTATCCCAGATGACTGGGGAATAAGCATACTCATGCCAGTGTACAAGAACAAAGGGGACATCCACAAATGTGGGCAGTACAGAGGCATCAAACTCCTATCATATTGAATGAAATTTCTGAAGAGGGTGATTGATAAACAGATACACAGAGTAGTAGAATGTAAGATGGGAGATGAGCAGTTTGGATTCAGAGCAGGATGCAGCACAATTGACCCGATGTTTGCATTGCGACAGATACTTGAGAAGAAGTTAAAGATGAGGAGAGAGTCCAACTGGGCATTCCTAGACTTGGAGAAAGCATATGACAAGGTCCCAGGAAAGCTGATCTGGGCAGTACTGTGGTGGTTTGAAGTCACAGAAACATTTGTAGAATTAGTGCAGGCTATGTACAAGGACTCAATGACTCAAGTACAGTGTTCAGCCTCACAGAGCAGTTCCCAGTGGGTGTGGGTGTACATCAGGGTTCAGTTCTGAGCCGACTGCTGTTCATACTGGTGATGGACTACATTAGCAAACAAGATGGAGGGGATGGATTAACAAAGTCGCTGTATGCAGATGGTGTGGCAGTACAGGCAGACTCTGAGCTAGAACTTCAGCAAAGGATAGGAGAATGGAATGCAAATATGAAGACACATAGGATTAAACTAAGCACAGATAAGACAGTGGTAATGGCAGAAAACTGGGTAAATCAGAAGAAGCAGAGAATAGAGATAGAAGGGAAGATAGTGGAACAGGTAAACAGCTTCAAGTATCTGGGAGGAGTAGTTGAGGAAAAGGGTAGTTTGAATGAAAAGGTCAAAGTTGAATCAGAGGGACTACAGCCAACTGCCATAGAGTATCAGGTGTAGTCTATGACAGACGAATGCCAAAGAAGCTGAAAAGTAAAGTGTACACGACAGTGGTGTGATTAGTACTACTGTATGGTACAGAAACCTGGGCAGTAAAGGCAGAACAGTTGAAGAAGCTAGAGGTGATGGAAATGAAGTGCCTGAGAAAGGAAATAGGATGCACACTGTGGTACAGCTGAAGAAATCAGGAAATAAGAGCAGAAGCCAAAGTAGCTCCAATTGCAGAAAAGATCAAAGATCAAAGAGAACAGATTACGGTGGTTTGGGCACATGTGTAGAAAAGCTGAAGACAATCTGTTGAGGAAGATTTGGGACAGACAGGAAGAAGGCAAGAGGAAGCGAGGACATCCAGCAAAGCAGTGGATGGATTGAGTAAAAGAAGATCTGAAACAGTCAGGCATGAGTGTTGAAGAAGGCAGGAGTGTGACACTGAATCAAGAGAGTTGGTGACAGTTAACATGATGCCCCGACCCCATGTAGAAAAATGGGTAAAAGGGGGCTGATGATGATGATGAGTAGGACTTGAAGAGATAAAGATATCTGTAGACTTAGAGGTGACAAGTAATCGTATCTTATTAAACTATTATACAATCAGGAAACCAATGCGTATATATATATATATATATATATATATATATATATATATATATATATATATATATATATATATACATTTATCATGCTGAGATATATATATTTTATAAATCTAACAAAAGTGCTGAATTAATTTTAAAAGTACAAATGTCTATATCTTAAAGTTGTGTAACATGCTTAATATGATAACTATCAAAGTATTTAAAAATCATTTAGCTTATTAAATTAATTCTTAAAAATATGTATATTGCTAAGGTCAAAGAGAACATATTGCTATTTCTGTGGAATTAAAAAATGCAGTCTATATTGTATTTAGATGTTTCAATGTGCTTAATTCAAATCACATTCTTTTTTTCACGGGTTCAAACATCTTGACAAAATCTACTTTACCTTCTATCAAAATGGATGTACTGATTCAGCAATATAAAACTCAGATTTCACCTCTGACTTATGAAATGAGTTATGAATGAATCTAATCTTTTCAAATGTTTTCATATGATTTTCTATGTAAATTATATTAGATCTTGTATATTTATAATTTCTGCCATACACAGGTATATTATATATCTTATAAGCAGTTTATTTAAATATATTTTCTGTCTTATTTGTTCACTGATATTCCACCTTGGTTTACATAACTTGTATTTCTAAAATCTCCCATCAAAGAGCTATTTAATAATCAGCTCTCTGTTAGAAATTATAGTATATGTATATATTTCTTAAATTACTGGTACTGTTCTTTTATTGATTTTACATAGAAGATGTTTAATTCCTTGTGCATTTGCATATTACTAATAAGATGTTTACTCTTCTTTTTAATTCTAGTATTATAAGTAATTTTGACTATATATATAAAATAATTACTGCATGTTTATTTTGCATGTGTGTTTTTGTCCTTTATGAACTGTTGTTCTGATCTAAGCTTCACATCCTGACATTAGAATTTGATTACAGCATGTAATTAAAAAACCCACAACACACAGCAGCAGCTTAATTTCCTCTAAGTTTCTCATTCTTCTTAATTCTTTTAATCTGTTTTAAACAGTAACAAACATCTTAACTTGACTTTCACTCTTAACATGTACATTTAGAGTTAATAACACTAGAGCATAAGCTATTAACATTCAGCAAAATGTAAGCAAATTATATGTTAGCAACAGCTCAATATAAAACATTGCTATAGTTTTTTTTTTTTTTATTTTACCAATTGTTTACTCCTAAATAAATATTTTAAAGATGTTATTTTGAGCAGATTTCTCACATATATATTTAAAAAAAGAGTTCAAATATTTTCTCCTCATCATCACAGGCATGATTTAGGCAGTTCTTGTTTTCAGAGACAGTGATGAACATTGAATTCATCTAGGACCTAGATTCTTCAAAATAGCTCAAGGCACAGGTAGGAAGCAAGGCAAGCAAGAATCAAATATTTTCACACAACTGGGTCATTCTTTTGTTCTCAAGCTTTTTTAAATGTTAATTGCTTCATAAATGATTTGAATGGAATGTGTTACACAGGAACAAGGAACACAAACTTGACAACATTTTAACACTTCAAAGTAGTATATTACTTAGAAATGGCATTCAGTTAACCCAGCAATGCATACATTAAGCAAAGTTAAAACAAATAAAATAAAGTTCTTAATTTATACAGTCTTAAAGTTACCAGTTCTACTGCTTATAATTTAATGACATTCTCTTACAGGAAGTATTTGTTTAACATTTAGAAGTACATTTATAAGTTTAGTTAAATGAAGTCTATTAAGTCTTTCACTGTAAATATAATCAAACTAACCATTTATATTCCTTATCATGAAAAATATTTTAGCTTAAAAGATAAATACATACCTACATCTGTTTTGAAGTTATGGTCCAACATAAAACTTTTACATAAAAGGTATATATATTGTTTCAGAAAATAATAGTACTGCAATCAGAGAATAAAAGTCACTTGTTTTCAAGCTTTTTAATTTTAGAAGCAGTTTTTTGGGGAATTCAGCTCACTCTGTCTCTTGGGGAACATAGTGTTCCAATCTATTTCTTCAGTATTATTAAGGATTTTGTTTTTGTTAACAAAAGTGGATGCATTTTCCAGTGCATCAGATATTTTATTTCCTTCAGAATTAATTTGATCTTTGCAGGAAATACAAACGTGGCTTTAATATTTTTCTTTTACAGTTCTATAATCAGTGGCAAGCAGGATTTTCTTTTACTCATTCTTCTTCTTCTTCTTTTGGCTTTATCCCAGTTAGGGGTCGCATAGCAGATCACCTGTCCACTCATGATTGGCAGTGGAGTTTTTACAGTGTCGAGTTGCCAGCCCGGCACCCAACCTTCCACAGAAAGCACACACATGCACACCTAGGGCCAATTTAGAGTGTCCAATCCACCTACAGCATGTCTTTGGGATGTGGGAGGAAACCGGAGCACCTGGATGAAACCCACGCGACCACAGGGAGGACATGCAGACTCCACACAGAAGGCACCCCAGCATTTTCTTTTACTCATTACTTTATTGGAATTATCATTGTCAAATCTGACAACATGTTCAACTATTTTAATAGGTGGTCTGAACCATGCAGTTTTTAATATTTAATTTTTTTGCTAAACTGGACATAAACTTAATTATAATTGAATGTGGCATTTTCCTTCTTTGAAAGTACTCTCAGGAATCAATGTGCCCTTTCAATTCCAAAATATAAAGTTTCAGGTAGATTTAATGGTTTATGTAACCGGGTTGTTAAGAAATGTATTATATTGGTCTCCCTCATGCTTTCTCAGGTATACCATACATTCTGATGTTATTTCATCTCTGTCTGTTATCTAAATCATCAACTTTATTTAAGAGTCAGTTATTTTAGTTTAAAAGAAATTCAGTCTGAGACACACTTTCAGTTATTCTCCATTCATAATCATTTAAAGCTTCTTCCATACTGCAGATATGTGCAGTTTGTTGTTTCATATGAATTTCTAAATGTTCCATTTTCATTTTGGACTAGTCTTTGAAACTTTCTATTTTAGCATCTAGCTTGTTCATTTTAAATAATACATTGTCCATACTAGATACTACTGCATGTGTGTCTTTTTTAATAGAAGAATCCTGTGTATCATTTTTTTGAGTGGCTCATGTTGATGTCTCTTCTCTCTTAACCGAGCAGATAAAACTCTAACTGGAAAATTACACCTTTTGAAGAACTTGATGCTATAAAGTTTTTTTTATGACTATTATTGAATTAATTTAACTGGCAAGTATCTCCAAATTTTAAGTGTTTGATTATATCTTCCATTAAAAAAATGTTTTCAGTCACAGAGCTTTCACCAGTGGTCACTCTCAGTTAGCTATCTTGGCTATGCTACCCTGTATAAGAAATTGTAAAATTATGGAACCTTAGAACTCATCCATTCCACAACTTAATTTAATAAGAACTGCAGTAAATTTTCCTACCCCCAGATTCACTATCCTGCTGTGCAGGGCTAGCTTAGTCCTGCATGGAAGTGGCCATTTAGGAGCAGGATGGCAATGCGCCATGCATATGAATGAAGGCTTGCAGCCTGAGTTCCTAATCTTACATGGAGCATGTAAGAGTGTAGGAAGCATGTCTGAGAGCAGACCTCTCAGAATATATACCCCCCTGCAATGAAGAACAGCAGACAAGTCATAAAAGAATGAGTGAGACTGCTCATAGGTGTATGTATACCCCCAGCAACATCCTCCACATGTACAAGAGCAATAGTTAAAACAACATATATAAAGATTTTTTTTTTTTATGAAAACAGATTAAATTTAATGGTAGGAACATGTGTTTGCCCATCGCTTAGCTACGGTTAATGCAGCTTAAATGCAGAAGAGGATAAAAAGCAAGATATATGCAAATGAAGCAGTACAGCGATAGTGTAGTGGGAAGAGCATTCGCCTTATGAGCAGTCATTCCCGGTTCGAGTCCCACTACAGCACTTTCCATGTCAAATCACTTTATGACCAATATTTTAGCTGCATAACCTACTAAATAACATATATTTGTGAACTGGAGTACTACATTAAATGCAGATGTGAGTTGTCAGTGTCATAATGTTGCAAAGTCCACAGATAATCACACGTGCCCCATACAGTATATGTACACAGGAATCAGGGATATAAATGGAAGGTAAAATGTGTAATTAATGATAACTCCATACAGCTTCCAAATCCCCCACCTTCTCAAGAACCATTAGATATTACTGTCTAAATTAGTGCAGTGGTAAGGGGGAGTAAGCATTAGTAAGCAAGTGTAAACACTATTAAGCAAAAGTAAGCGGGAGTAAGCATATTTAAGCACTAGTAAGCTGGTTTAAGCCCATTTGCATGGTGGTAAGCAATGCATACACAAGTTAAGCAATATTAAAGAATATTTAACTGGAGGTTAGCATTGCTTACCTTCACACAAACCCATGCAAACCTTCTTACAATTGCTTAAAATTGCCTTAATCACTCTGTATGCAACAGTCGCTGTTCTGGCCAGAAACAAAATAAACAGCCTTTGCAGGTCTTGAACCCAGAACCCTGTACATTATAATCACAGTAGTTAACCACTAAGCCATAACAGCGGTACATAAAGTTGAGGTATCACCAAACAAATCCTCACTATAGGAAAATCAAACTGAACATGTGAAAGGAATCTGTATACAGTCCTACGTTGTATAACCTACTACATAACATAAATATGTGAACTGGATTACTGCAGTAAGCCCAGATGTGAGGTGTCATTGTAATAAAGTGTTGAAGTCCCCTAATAAACACAAGGACCCCATACAGTGTACATACACATGAATCATGGATACCAGACACATATATAACATGTAATGAATAATAAATCAATGCCAAAAAGCAAACATAATGCAAATTAAATATTAAGCAATGCTAAGCATTGCACAGCCCAGCTTAGTAGGTGTAAGCAATGTGTAGGTTAGCTAACTCAATTTGCCCATTGGTATAACCCTTTAAACAATGCCAACCTTAGGTAAGCAGGTTTGCCCATAGCTTAGCCTTTTCAAAACCATCCAGTCACGGCAAAGTGTGGGAAATCAGCCCTATTTAAACCCAACAGGTGGGAATACATCTCATAACTGGTTGTAGCTTCCCTTTGAAGACACTATGTCTGGAATGGGAGAGGGTGTGCGGTTTTGGGTGAAGTGCAGGGGCATCCAGGAGTCCAGAGTCATGGCAGGACTCCTTGTGAAGGACCATGAGCAGAGACTGCTGCAGAGCCAGTATCAGGGTTCTCAGTATAAAGCAGCAACATGTGACTATCTCGCCTGTGACCTCACCAGTGCCACTGGCATACCCTGAACTGATGAGCAGGTCAGGCATCACTATGCCGACCTGAAGCGATGAAAGGGGGATCTCTTGGATCAGTGGATCCAAGAGGTTAGGAGGACAGGGGAGGTCCCAGCTGTGTGCAAGTATCACTCTACTACCTGTTTAATAATTGCCAGCTCATATATATTATGGATAGGTATGGCTAAATATTCCTCTTATGTCCTTCACAGTGGCAAGTGAGCGGGCTGCGAACCAGGAGGCCCATGGATGTCACTTGGAGTGGTTGCGAATGGTGGGGAATTACTAGACAACACCAGGATGTGCAACTTGAGGCAGGTTAGTAATACTCTTGCATATACTGTCATAGGAAATAAATCTAAAAGTATTAGTAAGTTAATTGCCTGTATAAAACCTGTATTGTTTAAGGCAAGTACTACATACACCAGAGAATAGGGCAGGAAGAGTCTCATATAGGTTGTATGTAAATAAAAGCATAATAGCCTGACAATAAAGGTCTAACTGCTGGGCTGCATGTGTTTACTCTGGTATCATATGGTAATGTAGATTTGTAATCACTTAATAGTACTGTTGTATTAAGCACTGTTACCCACAGTGTACAACATAAATAAAATGTGTAGGAATGTCTCCTATATGACTGGCGTAATCCCAAGAGGTCATATAGTGCAACTGAGAGAGACATAGACAGAAAACAGTGAAAACAAAGACAATGAAATCCAAATAGCACATGCAACTGAGCAGTGAACTGTTGTATATTTAGCACACACAGCCATGGTTCGAATCCTGGGAGTGGTAGTAGGCTGCATACAGAATTATACCCCACAACTGTACAGATATTCCAGTAAATTGGCCCCTATCTGCACCCTGTCACCTGTGGAATCAGTGGGATGATCCCAGACGTTTAGGCAGCAAACAAGAAATACAACTGATTGTCGCACATCTATAAGAACAAACCTGTCACTCTAGCAACTCTGCAAACTGTTATGAGAGTAATAAGCCAAGTATGTTCTATCTACACCCCGAGTAATAAGCCAAGTATGTTCCATCTACACCCCCATGTTGTCAAGCTGTGACCACAGTGTGTACAGTAACAGAGTGAGATGTATGTGCATAACACTAATGTGGACTCTAGTAATTTGTGTGGCACCATTCAGGTAGTGCTAACAAACATTTCCCACAGGTCCATCAAATATGAACACTGTACCTAGAAATAAAAGATTGATACTCTCTACTGGTACTGTTTACTCTGGTATTGTATGGCATTGTGAGTGTTGCAGTTGCTCTGAATAATAAGGTATTACTCATCACTGTCACCCACACTGTGCTACATAGTATAACTGTCTAGGAAATCTTGTATAAGAGTGTTGTAATACAAGCTCAGAATGTAAAGCTGCAGTAGAATTATAGACAGAAATCAGATAAGAGATATACAGCAATATCTATATAGCACACACAACTGTGATGGGCAGTGTTTTATTTTGAGCAGACACAGCCATGGTCTGAATCCTGGGAGTGGTAGTAGGCCACATACAGAATCATACTCCACAACTGGACAGATATGTCCAGAATGTCCAGTATATCAGCCCATATCTGCTGCGTGTCCCCCTGGGAAATCACTGGGATGACCCAGATGTTTAGGCAGCAAACAAGAAATACAACTAATTGTCACACATCTATAAGAACAAACCTGTCACTCTAGCAACTCCCCAAACTGTTATGAGAGTAATAAGCCAAGTATGTCCCATCTACACCCCCATGTTGTCAAGCTGTGACCACAGTGTGTACAGTAACAGAGTGAGATGTATGTGCATAATACTAATGTGGAATCTGGTAATCTGTGTGGCAACATTCAGGTAGTGCTAACAAACATTGCTTCCACAGGTCCATCAGATATGAACACTGTGCCTAGAAATAAAAGTTTGATACCCTGTACTGGTACTGTTCTCTCTGGTATTGTATGGCATTGTGAGTGTTGCAGTTGCTCTGAATAATAAGGTATTACTCATCACTGTCATCCCCACTGTGCTACATAATATAACTGTCTAGGAAATCCTGTATAAGAGTGTTGTAAGTCACTGAAGGTTTAAGAGGGCAATAGTCTAAATATGTCCCGGTTCACCTGCACGTGGTCAAGACATGGCCAGAATCTGTGCAAAAAGAGATGGACAGGTATGTGCATAACATCAACTTGGAATCTGGGAGTTTGTGTAGAAACAGTTAGTGTTAACAAACAATTCCTCCACAGGTATACCAGGTAAGAGGTGTATACTGCAGGTAAAACCAGTTCATGTATATAGTTGTCAACAGCCATATCACTGTCCAAAGTAAGGCAATAGGGTAGTGTACTAATACTTGTAAGGTACAGATAGCACTGACTAGGAAAGTAATGCGAACTACAGGAATATACTAGTTGTTAACTGACATCTCCCCCCCACCACCATATCTGCAACAATAAACTAAAAACCCAACTCAATTGGTATGTGCTGACTTAACTGTAATATTGGGACATATGTCCTATTGTTTGATAATTAATTAAATTTGTTTCTATGCATGTGCTATGTTGAAATACTCCAACGTTGGTGGCATGGTGCCATCAATGTACCTACATGCTGTTGTAATTACCACTGTGGTCCCATATATGCACGTGTTCTGTTTGCTATGCAACTGTTCCATTTCTGGTGTCTGGATTAATGGGAATATCTATGCATGCTGTTATACCTAATCCTGGAATGTGTTGACTATTACTAACCCACATATGTTGATAAAACATAAACACCATAGCACGTATGGGAATGCGGGTCTCAGCGGACCCACCTGTCCCACCTCAGCTGGCCATGGCACTGGGCACCAGCACATCTGGGGCCCAACCTGGGACCTCCTCGTCCATTGGTCCTGCACCACCTTCGGGTGGAACCGCCTTAGGGGATGGGGGTCGCCCTCCGGGAGCGGGCATGGACAGGAACCTGTCACCCATCGCAAGGTTCGGGTCATAATGCGTAGCGAGCTCAACTGGGAGTTTGGAGATCTGCTATGCAAGCTCAAGGGCTGTGTGACATGACTAGAGGGTCTGCCTGGTTCTCTGACTCAGCCTCCAGCACAGCCACCTTTGTGGCTGTGAAGGTGCAGTGGTGAATGCCCATGGATGGGGACCTCAGTCCCACTGTTTCCACTAGGGGGCTCATGGGCTTTTGATTTCCCAGCACAACTCCACATCAAGGTGTTTACCCCCACATGTCATATACCACCCCGTATGCATCTTGTTTGTCTTGTCTGTTAACCTACCCAACCTACCTCCCCAAATATACCTACTATCCCTCCCCAACATCCCACTCTTACCTAAAAAAAAAAGGGCAATCTGTTCTCCAAAAAAAATCTTGCCCCATAAATAGCTGTCCATTTCACACACATGTCCACTGGACACATGTAATCTGGTCTAATTGGCTTCACAACACATTATTGTTGTCCTCACCCCTCTCTCAGGGGTTTGAGTGTCCAAATCTACCTCCAAATTCAATGTATATGCACAGCTGTTGCTGTAGAAGAAATGGGCAGCTATGGACCTTCCCTACACCCTTCCTGCACATCCCTAGCTATTTTCCCTACTTTCTTCTCCTCTTTGTGCCCCTTTTTCACCGCTTTCCTATCAACCCTTTTTTCTTTTCCTTTAAAGACATTAGCACAGGGGTAAGCAGGAGTAAGCACTTTTAAGCAGCAGTAAGCGGGTTTAAGCCTGTTTGGGTGGGGGTAAGCAATGCTTACACATGTTAAGCAATTTAGAAGCTGAGTATAAGAAACTGTAACCGGATGTTAGCAGTGCTTACCTCTGTGAAAACCTGCTTACAACTGCTTAAAAGTGCCTTAATCACTCTGTATCCAACAGCCCTTGTTCTGCCCAGCAAGGCTCAAACCCAAGACCCTGCACACCACTGCCAAAGTGATTTACCACTAAGCTATGTCAGATATACATAACCCCCATGTTTTCACAAACATATCATCCAGCACAGTCATTCGACAGTGCAGGAAATGTATTTAAACATGTAGATGTATGTGTGAGTGTGTGTGTGTGTGTGTGTGTGTGTGTATATATATCTATCTATATATATATATATATATATATGTATATATATATATATATATATATATATATATATATATATATATATATATATATATATATATATATATATATATATATATATATATATATATATATATATATACATATGCATACATCTATAGGTATATATGTCCACAGATATATATATATATATATATATATATATATATATATATATATATATATATATATATATATAAGTATAACTATATATCTATATATGTATATACAGACATATATCTATAGATATAAAAGAGAACATAACAAAAACATATATGACCACATGCACTGTTAATGGGGGTGAGGGGGCCCAAGCAACATACTTCTTGTACGTATTGATATAACCACCCCCCAGAGCCAAACAGGTCTGCCCTGCAATACACTACCCACTGCTGCAAATCTCATAACCAGGACCTGGCAAAACATGGAAACAGGATGTTAACAGTACTCCATCCCACCTGTATGATGTCAGGCTGGTATCAGTAACATATCATGCAGTACAGTCTGGCTACCATAGGGAATGTACAATGTAGAAGCAATCAACATTCCTAAGATACATATACACAGACACATATATGCAGATACACACACACACACACACACACACACACACATATATATATATATATATATATATATATATATATATATATATATGTAACTACACATACACACATAGAAATATGTATAGGAAGATACATATGTAGAGGGTGCATACCATACGGAACAGCCAGTATGCCTACAGTTGCCACCTTACCAACTGGACACTGTATGAGTCACCCATACAAATGACAATTGTTGCCTGCAACGTATACCCACAGAGAGGTCAAAGGATATACCACCACACACAGGTTTGCATACATGGGAAAGGTTTATTTGTGTACTATTACAGTTGTATATGCCATGTCATATAGCTGTTTAGACTCTGAAATACATATAAACAGACTAATGCAACTGTCAAACAGATAAATTAATACAGTATTCTGGAAAGGATTGCATATGTTGCTGTCCACGCCAAAGCCTTCAAGTAGTAAAACAGTAAAGACAGACCTGGCCACATGATACCAATCAATCAACAGTAAGTAATGCAGATGTATTGTCCAGCAGTCTCTATCTACACTCTGTACACAATCCCTAGAGGGTAAAGTCATCAGCTGACAAAATGGAATGTATCTGTTACATAACAAGGCATAACTGAAACCATCACAATCACACTGACAAACAGAACAGTCTGTATGGCAGGAAGCAGTAAGCCTGCATTTACCCAAGGTGAATTGTATGGTAATGTACATCCAGATACCTTACGGCAGCTTACCCCTGATACTCCCACAGGTTGTAACAGCCTAGGTTAGTTATGGTGTATTCCCCCCCATAGACTGACATACAGGGCTATATACAACTGTTGCACACACTGGCCTCTGGACTGCATAAAGGCACACATGTATTGTGCAGATGAAGCCCACACATATATGGACCCAACCCCACAATATATGTGGGGGCCACAACAGCAGTGGAATGATGGCAGGAATGGCAACATGACATACTCACAGGCCACTACATAACAACCCTTGACAGCATGTCATATGGACAAAGCCTGGTATGTAGGTCAAGGACAGAGGCTGGAACACTGGCCCATATGTGAAATAGTGTTGTCATACACTAAGCAAGTCACTGGTGTTGCAGGATAGTGTGCAACATACCCTTAGTCAGGAATATGAAGTCAGAAACACAAATGGATGTAGCCATGTACTGATAGCACTCAACACACACACACAGCCAGTGATATATCTGACACAAGACATGTGGTGGACAGGCAAAACATAACATGCACACCTCTGGCCATCAAGTGGATATGCACACAGTTGAGAGCTATGCAGACAGACTGCAGTCTGTGTTAAACTAGTATGTGCACACCAAACCTGTAACACTGGTGTATACAATGCTTACAACAACAGTACACACACACTCTCTGTTTGTAGTTCCGGAACCTCATACACATATGTACCTGGCCTGAGTGTGCAAATCCTCTTGTAAGAGGTATTGCTACTTGCTGTCTGTCACATCCTTCCTGTGTGTGGGCAGCAGTGTTACAGACAGCAGGTATTGCTACCTGCTGTCTGTAACACTGCTGCCCACCATACAGGAAAAGTAAAGGGACCACACTCATATGATGTAGGGATTTATAGTAGTGGGTTGCCATGACGGTGGTAATTGGAAGTATTACACAGCTGGCTGCATGCAGGTAGCAAGTGAAGGCCATCACCTGATCATGTGCATCACCCACAAAAGCCATGCTGAGAGACAGCGAGAGAGAGAGAGAGAGAGAGACGCACAGAGAAATAAAGTGAAGGAGAAAAAGAAAACGAAAACATACAACAGCTCCTGAACTGCAACAACACCAGAAAATACAACAAAGGAAGCAGGAGAAGGAGTGAAAAAAAAAACTACCTCCTACAAGGATACTATCCACAACAGACCTCATCCCCACAACAGGTATGTGAAGAATATATGCATGTAATTGACTGTAGTTCCCGGTCCATAATACTGGGGTAGATGATGTTGAATGATATACATGTGCCAAAGGGTGTTGTTGTTGTAATGATCTTCAGCTGAACAACTGCTATGGACATTAGAGTCTGTCCCTGTGGGTAGTGGGCCATACCAGTCAACTGTGTAGGGCAGCACTGACTGAAAAGATGTATGCCAATATAGTATGTGGTGTGTAATGGAAGGGATGTATATTACTGTGGCCAATAGCTGGTGGTGGAAGTAATTCCATAATGATGGATATGTGGGTTCCACAGCCCACCACTTGCAGGACACTCAAGTTAACCTGTATTGTAGCATGCTGAAATGCCATAGGTGTGTAATAGGGTTACCTGCAATCTGGCCCTACATATACCCCCCCTAATGTTAGGCTGTGTACATATGTGGCACCTGTCTGTGTTGTAGCAAGGGAGACCAGTGCAGCTGTGCAGGAAGGAGTTTTGAGATTGTGGACCTGATGTCTGAATGTACCCAATATATAGGTATGTGTATGTGTACATACACACATATATATATATATATATATATATATAAATATATATATATATATATATATATATATATATATATATATATATATATATATATATATATATATATTTATATATATATATATATATATATATATATATATATATATATATATATATATACATGTATGTCCACAGATATACAGATACCCATATGTAGACATATATATAAACACATATATACAGCATCATATATATCTACAAATATACAGATATATATTTATATGCACATGTCCACATATATACAAGCACAAACATACATATATGTATGTAAATACATGTCCCCATATTACCACCACAGTGCTGCATGCTATGTGTGAGGGAACAGCAAACATAGCAATACACACAGATATATACAGCTGTCAGTGTGTGCAACATGGATGGGTATGTCACATGTGAACCCATTGTTGGGACCACATTGCCCTTGTCTGTGAAGTAGGGAATGGGAATATGGGGAAGTATGGCAGGTATATTTGTGGAGGTGGTCTGGGTTGGTAGATATGGAGGACAGCCTACAGGGTGGTATATGACACATGTGGTGGATAAACACCCTGGATGGTGTGTGTGGTCTGTGATGTGGAAGCACCATGGTCCCCAATATGGAAACAATGGGTACAAGCCTCCCACCCACTGCTACTCACAACAGCAGTCCATGTTCCAAAGGTGCCTGGCCTGGAGGCTGAGTAGGGAGAGCATGTGAACCCTGTGAATGTGTACTGGGTGCCTCAAGGTGATGTAGCACAACCAACATGTGTCTGTGGAGCCCACTATGGAACAGACCCTGGACCTGACCTCGGGGGACAGGATCATGATCCCCTGAGGTGGTTCCACCTGAAGGTAGTGCTGGATCAGTACATGAGGAGGCCCCAGGGTGGGTCTCACATATATTGTGGCCTGGTAACATGGGCAGATGAGTTTGGAGAGGTGGTTCTGCTGGAAAATATTCCCTACACATGCTATTGTGTCACTGTTATAGAACATATGTGGGTAGTAATAGTCTACACAATCCCTGGACTTGTCCCAACAGCATGCATAGATATCCCCAATAACACAGAATTTCAGATGTGCAGCAATCACATAGCAAGAATACCACAGGCATATATGGAACCATAGTCACCCTGACAATGACATGCAGGTGAATGGCCCATAACAGGCCAGCAATGATAGTGTCCACACAGGGAACATGGCTAGAAACAAGTAGCACAAAGTGTGGTACAATACAATATATTTCCCACTGGTAGGTAAGCTGTAGCCATACCTATTGAGTTGTGTGTACAGTTTGTTGTTGCTGATATGGTGGGGGTGTGACAGAGATGTGTATTAAGAACTGCGGTAACCTTGTTGTATGAGTTGCTCAGATCTGTTTCCATCTTTATGTCTTTCAGGCAAGATGTCACATGGACGCCTCCCTGCTTATTCAGCTGCTGAAAATGACATAGTGCTGAACTAGCTAATCCAGCACTAGCCTGTCCTGTTTGGCTGGGCTGCCCATGAGCAGCAGGAGTGAAACGCTCTGTAGAACGACCTAGTCCACAGGGTCAATGATGTCAGACTGCACAATCACCATTATGAGCAGGTCCGGTATCATTGTTCTGACCTGCTTCACAATGCCCATCGGCATGCTGCTGCAGTCCGGGGAGATCACCATGCAACAGGGGGCCATGCCACTCATCCCCCCTGACACATGTTGAGGAGCTTCTCCACAGCCTTCTGGCACCTGCCCATTCGCACAGCCAACAACTGCCAGACACCATTGTGGAGGTGGGTGCTACCCACACACCGGCTGAGGAGCGTGCAGATAAGGCCACAGGGCACATCAGTAGACCACTGTTGCATATGCATCCGCATCTGTACAGGTAGATCATGCATATCTGACATGTCACATATATAGTTTGTTGCTGCATGGTAGTAATAAACAGATGTGCATACGTGGTAGTATTGTGGATATGTACTGTTGATGTACTGTAATGCTGCACCCACCATGTAGCAATGCCACAGGTGTGGCCACGGAGCCCCCTCCGGTATACCACCAAGGCAGCAGCCTGTAGCTTGTGAGTATGGTTTATGTTGATGCTTGCCAATACACCAGGCATGTAATGGCTATGATATATTCCATGCACACATCTAATACACCTACCCAGAATGCATGCTGTACATGTTCACGTATTGCTGCTGTTAAATGCACTGCATCACAGTGGTGACAATGATGGGGTATTGGACGGGTATGTCAGACACCAGCAAGATAACTAACATCCTGTCATTGCAGAATGTGTCCACAGAGATTCACATAATGGTGGGAGACATGGCCTACAGTAGGGACATATGTGAAATTTCACCAGTATACAGTGCAACAACAGTGTATATACCAGTAGTACAATGGCAACTGTTACAGATTTACACTATAGCATAATGTATTACTGTGGTCCACATTATTAGCTGGGACTAGGCTGTAAAACATGGTGTTCCATGTATGGCACACTGCAAACTGACACACATGTGTAGTCCTTACTTGTCAAGCATCTGCAAAAAGGCTATAGGTGGGGAGGGGTTGTCAGCATGACACACCAGTGCACTGCAGCAGGGATCCTAAGGATGCTAAGAATGGCTGTGTCTGAAAACAGTCAGGTTCAGGTACTGTGGCAGATGTAACCCTACCCCCACAGCAATAGTGACAGCAGTGTGTGAACACCAAGGGATGTGCACATGAGTAGACCTTGCAATCATGCAGATTTGGGGGACGTGTAGGGCAGACTGAGCATACACTGGCAAATACAGATGGCCCATGCTAGTATACCACTGCCAGGAATAGTGACTGCTGTATTACACATAACAATAGCTGCAACAAACCGTCATGATAAGGGTGTGCACACATATTCACGCACTGAGTGTATGCATCATGGTCAACATCCACACACCTAACACATTCCGTAGACACTGCATGTGAATTTACAGGACATATGTCAAATATTGAGCTTATGTACTGTTAATATATGCGGTGATGTGGTCCCATGGCAGATCAAGGAAGGGTACGTCATATCAATAAGGGTCTGTACACTCCCCATAGCCACGGTATGGTATGACGGTTGCCAGTGCAATAGTATTGGATTGGTCATACATGGTCCGCTGATGTTGAGATCTGTAAACCAGACATCAGGCATTCACAAATGACATCTGTCCACATATCATCTCAGGTATGTGTTGCTGAAAAAAATAGGGGCTATAAGCATTAGTGCTGAAATAACTGACACAGTACTACACATTTAGCAATACGTTGTACACCTGTGAGGTTTGGTGCACAGTACATGGCAGGGTGCAGAACAGGTGCACAGCAATACTGTGTACATGGGTGCAGTGGTATCCAGGGGAAGGGGCATCACCTACTAACACAGCCCATGCATCACACACATGTATACTGTTGCTAGCATGGATTGACTATAGCTGCACTGCATGCTGTTGTGTACCATATGTTATGCATGTTGACAGATGGGTAATAGGAGAACTGTGTGTACTATCTTTGTGCAACCTCAACTGTGTGTGTGTGTGTGTGTGTGTGTGTGTGTGTGTGTGTGTGTGTGTGTGTGTGTGTGTGTGTCAATGGGTGATTATTTTGTCTGTAGGGTTACTCTGGTAAAGTGGAGGGAGGTTGATGCATGTAGGATGCATGTGTGCATGTGTATGCATTTGTGTGGGTGTTCATGTATGCACATGTGTGATTGTGGGGTTGTTCATACAGCAGTACTTCCCTTTGAGATTGTGCAGTACATGGACATGGACTGACACATGACACACCAGGAATACTTGTCATGTATATAATCACAGGACAGCTGATAGTATAATAAAGTCTGTAGCATGGAACATGCATTAGGAGGGAAAGTAGACACCAGGTATACCCTTAAAATCGCATTTAGCAGAGAGGAGACCGACAACCCACGTATGCAGCACTGCAGATGCACTGGGGAATTACTAGACAACACCAGGGTGTGTATCCATATATTACAGTTGTCACATGATAGGTTGATTGAGCAGCATATCTGGCATGTACTGAGCAGTACTTACACATGACACTCCAATGTGTGAAATTATGGAGTGAACATAGTAGCTCCTCACATATAGGAGCCATAATCCGGACATACACAGGGTGAACACTGAATGACAGCAGTGAGGCCATGTAAAACCACTCCACTCAGGTCAGGGAGGTAATGGAGTAACAGGTCTTGTATTGTGTTCACTTGTCTAGGTATTTAGAGGAATGATACGTTAATGAGTGGTATTAATGAGTGTATGTTACCAAGTATGATGCAGGATGGGGAATGCATGGGAATAAATGTGTGGGACTGTCTGTAAAGTCACGGACAGGTAGGTATTAAGGTGGCGTGTGTATGTGTGTGTGTGTGTGTGTGTGTGTGTGTGTGTGTGTGTGTGTGTGTGTGTGTGTGTGTGTGTGTGTGTGTGTGTGTATGTGTGTACTGTTATGCAATGCTGTACAGGTCTTAAAGTGTGTTTCTTGTTTTCCCCCACAGGTGGCGAGGTGGGTCAGGGTCCGTCCTGCATGCAATCTGATGTTTGTGTCCATAGAGACACCAAAGATGATGATAGTACTGTTGAGGCACAGGTGGGGTTGTCAGGGGCAAAAACAGCGCCATCATTTGACATCCCCTTTTAGCCACCCCAACCCCGCACACAGTTTCATTGCCTATACATACCCCATCACCAGTGGCCATAGTGGAGGGACAGCTGGCGGTTGGTAGCAGTGCACAGGAGAGTGTGGTGTCCATGCCTACTGTGTCTGGTCACAGTAGGATAGTCAGATGTCCGGTAGGGAACCACATAGGCAGATGTCCCAGGGTGCTCATGGTAGGGCCACTGGTCATCATGCCCCTGGCAGATGCACCATGACTGATACCACCAGGCTCATGTTTCAGGCTGTCATGGGGGCGTAGACACATATGGAACTGTACACGAGACAGGGCCTGAGGCTGCAGAGGGCTACTCTCACATCTGCAAGCGACAACTTCCATGAACTGTCTGGTGCCCTCCTTGTTTATACCGAGCTCATGGATAGATGGTTTGGTGAGATGATGAGCCTTATCGACTGTGGTTTGTCCATGCTTGAACATGTGGTGGGAGTGTGGCGACAGCCTTGTGGACGTAGGCCAGCAACACCAACAGCTGGCGGTCAACGTGGAAATGATAGGACACCAAGGTGCTCCCGTAGTGGCAGTACCAGCAGCAGCACTGTGGGGGGGCACTGTCCACACCACACCACAGCAAGCCATGAGCACATGGTCCTGGCCAGTCCCAGGAGGGACCTGGTTCCAGCAGACATCTGTCATCATCAGGGGAGAGTAGCACATCAAGGCCTGTACCTGGACATGCCCATGGAACCCCTGAAAGGGACAGTCCATGTGTCTGTGGCCAGAGGAAGTGAACTGCACACCCTGCCAAGTATGGTCTGCAGCTGTTCATAAACACCTGCATAAGGCAGCCACATGGCAGAACTGTGTGCATGCATACTCTCACACTATACGAACACACCTAGGGCAACCCCATACCTACACACACCACATCACCATTTCCAGTTCAGCTCATTACACCCCTCACCCACAAACATGGTGTCAAATGTATGACCCACCCTCATCGTCTGGCAAACCAACATACCCTGTGCATATGATTATACCTGTGCCACATTCCTGTCATCCATAACATCGATGCAGGGACAGGCTAATATGGCTCTGATGCACACATTGACTGCACTACAGTGTACCAAAGTACTGCAGTGTAACATGTTGTCAGGAGTAATGTTTAATGCATACATGTTAGGTAGTGTAGCCATCCAGCAATGATGCATTATAGCTGTTAGTAACACTGGTTGATTTTGGTCTCCATAATGTTATCCATTTGTGTTGTAGGTGTACATGTGTCAGCAGGAGGATGGTCTGCAGTCATATTCCACAAGGGGTATGGCACGGTGGTGACACCATGGCTGTGACATATCTGGGGTACAGTTGAACACATGTCACAGGTTTGTATAACAGTTATTGTCTGTGCCACATAGACAGGTGACCCGCAGAGACGTGTATAATCTGCAACCTGATGTAGACTCATCCACATACATGCACACTCTTACTTGGCAACACTGGGACTAGACCCCTACCTAGGTATGTAGTGCTACTGAAGTGTGTGGCTTTCATTGCACACACCACACAGTGTTTAGGGTGAGGTGTTGTTCCAGGTTACATGTTACATGCAGAACATCCCCAGACATGTACAGTATGCTAATGGGGGATATAATAGTTGTATATGGACAATACATAGTGTGACATACCATTATATACACATTAACAGACACAAAACAGGCAGGCACATGTCTTAGAGACCTGGGCCTATCGCTGCTAACTTGACCATGTGTCCAGTGTGTTACAGGTAGGCTGCACACAGCACATGCATAACTGGGCTGGATTGTGGCATCAGTTACCTGTATGGTTGATGGTGACAGTGGTCACCATAAAGTGGTACATGGGATATATACTGGGTGTACCTTGGTGTAATGACAGTGTACACAGCACCCAAATCCCCCGGTGGATATTGTACTCCCTGAAACCCATGATGACACTCTGACATACCCACCATCACACATTGCCAACAACTGCGATACAACCCATTGTATATCCCAACAGTGATACTACAGGGATATGCATCTAATGCACATGCCACAGGCATAGTAGGGTGTTGCATTGTCATGCCTCACCTATGGGCAGCAACAACACTCGCTGTACTACTGTGTGGCAATGGGTATTGTAATAGGAGTATGTGGCCTCGGAATGCTGTACCCTATAGATATACAGACATGCACACATACACACACTTGACAGAACTCAATGGGTATCCCATACCTATCAACCCATTTGTACAACACTGTTGTGCTGGTACTGCAAGGCTAGTGTAGCCAGTAGGGAGAGGAGCGTAACAGGGTACATGTGATGTCCCATAGAGCAGCAGCCACAGCTGACTATGGCAATGGATGTTGCAGTGGTTGTAAAGGCCCTCATGGATTTCCCAAGTACAGGTGTACTAACACACAGACACTGCTATCCTCAGTAATGCACATGTACACATGTGTCAGTACTGAGGTCCATTGCTGCAGGTGGTCATAGCTGTGTACCTAGCTGTTGTCCATGGAGAGATGGGTTGTGTAGGGGATGTGTGTACAGTGGTATCCTGCCACCTGCCATGTGCCAGCAGGCAATCTATCAACAGACACCACTGTGGTTACCCTCAGGGTGAGAGTGACATGCATCAGCCAATCCTCTGGGTGGCTCCTGCACATGGCCACTGATGTGATCAAGTTGACATGTATGCAACATGTATTACAACACATGGTTAGTGTCTGTGGTGGAGACCTGTACCTAAGTATGTTCTGTTGACTGTGGTAGTGTAGTGGATGTACCAGTGGCATGTGGTGCATACAGGGTGTTGTATCCTGTATGTGCCAGTTCTTACACAGCTGGGCAGACATGTCAGTGTCAATCAAGCATAGGTTGCCTGTACATATCCCAGCTGGATACCTGCCATCTGCACATGTGTACAGGGACTGACAGTCATCAGCTTGGCAAGTACCTCTGCAGTAGGTTGAATGTGTCAACAGACGTTTGACAACAATATGTATGCCATAACTACATGTTGGAAGCCCTCACTAACATGTGCTGTACAGACGGTAGTCTACAGTTACATTCCACATGTCGGATCATTATACAGTAGGGGATATATACAGTGACACAGCTCGCACACCAGGAACACAACAAGGAGGCCTCAGAGTCCAGCTATGCTTGCAGGTGTGCTTGTTGTCAGTACTACATTTAGCACTCTACTCTTCCTGGGAAAGCACTGTCAACAGTAGTACCACCATGATACACTACATGCCAGTGTGACAGCATGTACCCTGGGTTACTACTCCTGTATGTAACACATTCACATGGATAACAGTGCTGTACAGGCCTTATATACTTGTGTGTCCCAGACATGACACTCACACCCCTTGCTGCTCTAATGACAGCACACAGGTGCATGTATTGTACATGGCATTCCATACACTTATTACAGATGTCATTACCCTGTTATGTTATCGGACTGGGTGGTGAGAACTGGTTACCAGGGCTAAGCCATGATTAGCAGGTATCAACATTGGTCCAATATAACAGCTAAGCTGATTTGTGCACTGGTAAGTGAAGCCTACATGGTGTAAGTGCCTGTACATTTACCCATAGCTTAGCACCACTTAGCTTCGTAAAAACCCATGCAAATGTGCTTAAAGCTGCTCAAAACTGCCTTAACCACTCTGTATCCGACAGCCCTTGTTCTGCCCAGCAACAAAATAAACAGCCCTTGCAGGTCTTAAACCCAGGACCCTGTACACTATAGTCACAACAGTTAACCACTACACCATGACCACTGTGAAGACAGCTGTTGTTTTTCCAATATATCTGTCAATATACATATTGATTAGTATTGAACAATTGCCTTTACTTCCACAATTGTGCAGTACTTGCTATTGATATTACTGTTGCATCACATATGTTATAACATAATGTACACATATCAGATACATATGGTAAGATACACCTGGGAAGGTATACACATCCGTGATGTTTACACATGACAGGAATATGGATATATACATATACATATGTTGATATATGTCTACAGGTACATACACATGTATATTTATACATATGTCTGTCTACACATCTGTATAGTGCATCATATATATGACCATGTGTAGATCTCTTTGTATGTATATATATATATATATATATATATATATATATATATGTATATATATATATATATATATATATATATATAGCTAGATATATGTATATATAGATATAGATGTATGCACATCCTATGTGTACAGATATACCTATTTATGTAGATATATATGTAGATATCTATAACCATATGTGCATACATATCTATTCAGATATACCTATTACTGTCAATATATGTAGATATCCATAAGTATATGTGCATATGTACCTATATCTGTATATGTATAGATTTGAGTGTTTATATGTATATATATATATATATATATATATATATATATGTGTGTGTGTGTGTGTGTGTGTGTGTACATATATATATATATATATATGTGTGTGTGTGCATATATATCCATCTATGTATGTTGATATGTATATGTGTATATCTATATAGATATATGGTTAAATATATATGCATATATGTTCACCATATGTCCAGAACATGGAGTGGAGTCCTACCTCAGCCCCAGTAGTCCTAAGCTCTTAGTGCAAGGAGATGTTATGTATGTATTGCAGGTATATATGTAGACTGTTGCTACTGTAATAGGGGTTGTCTTAACAGACATGCTGTGTGTGGGAGGTCACATCTGCTTTTAACATCTGCGCCACTGGCAAATGACAGACATCCTAAGGACATCATAGTACAGTACCACTGCTAGCACAGTAATGATCCTGCTGACTACAGCAGAGATGACCATTATATGTGGACAGTTTGGCACTCTGTGGTCAGTCCAGAGATGTACACATATCCCCTTCATGCGAGACATGTGGACCACACCTCCCAATGTGGATGTTAATAGCTATGTACATGGGTATATCATGTAAATACTGGACTACATATGCCCACACAGTTTATGCATGCACAAACACCAGTCTGTCCTGACACATAATACCTGGAGGTGCAGGGGTCACGTGGCTACATACTACCCAGTAGTTAATGACATACATCTGTACAGAATCCCACTGCTTTGTCAGAAATACACAACAGTTATGGTGGCCTGGCAGCAGTATGTATTGCAAATAACTGAACATATCTGCACACTGGGTAATTACACTAGGCTGCTAGGCATGTCACAAAGCACTGTACAAACTACAGGCAGACTGCCACAACACTGGACTACATTTTTTATGGGGGAATATGCATGTACCTGTGATTATAGCAGGCTCTACACACATGTCGCAGCACACAGTAACAGACGCCTGTGTGAAAGTGCATACCCACAACCAATGTTAACACAGCCACAGCCACACATGGTACACACACTTAATATGACACTATATGGACTGTCTGATAAACACCATCCTCATATGTGCCACTCACACACTGACCCTACATACACTGGGTCATGGCACTGTGTGGTCCGATGGCTGTCTGTGGTATGGGACATGTGTGTGTCTGGCCCTACAGACATGTGAGCCAATAGGGTACCATACACTGGAGCAGCATGTAACATCAGATAGAACAGGACCGACAGCAATGGCATCGGCCACAGTCTGTGCACAGCCCAAGGTACGTATGTGCAATACACATACTGTTGACAATCACCCTGGGTACACAGACCCCAGTACTGTACACACAACCACAGAATGGCCAAGCTATGTCCTCAGAAACAACCCCTACTATACATAACATGTCTGGCAGTGTGATATCTGACTTGCTTGTTATCGAGTATAATGTCAATAAATAATGGTGTACAGGACATTTGCACCTCTTACTACAGGACATATGCACAAAGGTTGATAGACTTTTGGCTAGAGCTATGAACACTGCCCCAATATTGGCATGTTGCTGTGATAACCTCATACATTTACTGTCATACCAGGGATTGTTGTGACATATGTCCTATGAGGAATATGAAGTCAGTAACTCTCATGGCTGTCACCATGTACTGACTGCAATCTTCACACTATGCTTCTGCAGTTCTCAGATAGGTGTTCTGTGACTAACACAAGAAACAAAAGGCTCCACACACTGCCCAGTCTGCAGATGACCCTACAGATTGGGGTTTCTTCAAAAACATAGCACTGTCATGACACTATTAAAACATATAGACCAGCCATATGCACACACACCCTGTTAAACTGACATTACTCCAAATAAAGAATAGCAAAACTTACATTCTGTAGTCATGTCAGGCACATCCCCCTCCTGTGTATTGGCCTGTTTCCACAGTGTATGTTGTTAAAGGTAAATCCCAAATCCAACTGTGATGCTGTTTGCCAAACACCAGATCTAGGTCCTTCTCACAGTGAATGAAAAGGCTTAACACCAACATGATGCTCCTATATATTGGAGTGTGTTTCCATGCAATTGGCTATGAGAATGTTACCACAGCTGTTCCACATGCAATCAGCTAGAGGAGGGCTGCAATTCATGCAGAGGCCATCAGCTGATCATGAGCATCACTTACAAAACACAAGCTGTTGCCTAAGCAAAGCAGGTGTAGTTCTCCACATCCACCAGAGGGGGAGTGAGAGAGACAGACAGAGACAAAGTAAGTCAGTGAGGGGGTGGGAGAGTAAAACCTAAGCATGTTTGTGTCACACACCTACCAGTACAGGGTTTAAAACCCCTGACTGACTACGTATTGCTATCACATGTCTATGCAGTTATTGCATGCGCCACATAGCTTGCATGTTGAGGAGCTGTCCAAATGTATATGTGATGGTGAGTGACATCTGGAACAGTGATATGGTAGCAATACGGTAGGTGTAGTACATGTGCCTGTCCACATGAACAGGTGTCAGTGTCAACACAGCCACACTCTCTCAGGGACTTACACACATTGACACACTTGGCAGGGTTAGGAATACACTTCCTAACTAGTTAGTTTTCCACAATGCAGTAATGTGCAGGTATCACATGCACCACAGTTGTTATCTGGAGGTTATATGGGCAAAGGGTATGTGAAGGTGTCTGACATCAGACAGCATGCTTCAGTATGCCAATGGGAGTTGTAGTGAGTGTGAATTTGAAAGCATCATACACCACACACAGACACAGGGTGCCAGTACTGACATGTATGCATGCATTGCTTCACATGTGTGTAGTGGTTGACTGTGCCAGAAGGCTATACAAGGCTAGGTGAAGGGTATACCTTGGCATCAGGCCACATGACAATGGGCTGCAGTGTGGCTCAGGGGTGTATTATCTGGATTGGCCCACACAGGTGGGTACTGTATTCGCCATCCAGTCACCTGGGTGACTATTGTGTGTGGTCATTGCTGTGCAATGCTTGCCATGTATGTGTTCTTTAGTCCATGACATGGATGCTGTCTGGGATGTGCACACATCCCACATGCATGTACAGTGAAATGTGAAACTATACCTGGGGTGTCTGGCCCATGTTGTGTACACAGATTGTTATCATCAGATGTGCCAGTCCTGGCCTCATGTGGCAGGAACTGGCAATGGACATCAGGTTGACCCTGCACCTACACTGATAGCATGATACAGGTATTCCATGGTGTCAGTGGCATCTGTTCATACATGGCATGTGTTTAAGGCCTGGTATGTCCTTTTTGGGTCACATTTGATGGCACCACAGGTGTTGCAGTTGTCCAGTGGGGAACATAGTGAAGGCGCACTGTCTGCATGTATGTGCCTATTGTACTGATGGACAGGGTGCCATGCCCTCTGTAGTCCACTGCAATCACACCATGGTTACTATCTGTGGGCAATATGCAGGGTACTACCAGCATAGCGGTTGTTGCCTAGACAAGTGTGTTTGTGTATGAGACATGGGTTGAGAGTGTTCTCTGGGTAATACAAGGGGTGCTAACTTTGTTCACCAGGCCTTGATGTCACATGTAGGGGTATGGATTGCCACCCCAGCCTCTTAGATATTTCACATATGTTATCCTTTTAAGGTGGACATTGTGACATATAATAGGGCCACCATATAAGAAATTTGCAAAACCAACTCCACAATGAGTCCAGTTGTTACACACTCACAGCCACCTCCCCACAGGATATGAATGACAAACACACACACACACACACACACACACACACACACACACACACACACACACACACACACACACACACTATGTCTGGATTAGAACTCCTGCCTAAGTAGTTTATTACACTACAGCATTATGCAGTTATATGATGCACAACAGAGATTACTGGAGTACTTCTTCCCCAAAGGTGTATTTCACTGGGAACAAATTCAGCGGGCTTGCCAAAGAAGGTCAATGGAGGTTGTAGTGACTGTGAATGGCCTCAAAAGCATTTCACCCTACACAGACAAAGAAACACACACACAAACAGCCACAGTTGCCATGGGTGGGCATAGAACCCCTACCAAAGTACTATATCACACTACAGCATTACACTGTTATAGGACGCACCACAGAGATTACTGGACTACTCCTTTCCTAAAGGTGTATTTCACAGTGAATGACATCAACAGGCTTGCCAAAGTAGGGCATTTGAATTGCAGTGAGTGTGACTAGCCAAAAAAGCATTGCTCCCTACACAGACAAAAACATCCACACTTGCCATGTGCGGGAATAGAACCCTATCAGACTACTATATCACACTACAGCATTACACTGTTATAGGATGCACCATGGAGATTACTGGGCGACTCCTTTCCCAAAGGTGTATTTCACAGTGAATGACATCAGCAGCCTTGCCAAAGTAGGGCATTTGAAATGTAGTGAGTGTGACTAGCCTAAAAATCATTGCTCCCTACACAGACAGAAACAAACACACACACACACACACACACACACACACACACACACACACACACACACACACACACATACATACACACACACTAACAGTTGCCATGTCTGGGATTAGAACTCCTAGCTAACTAGTTTATCACACTACAGCATTACACAGTTATAGGATGCCCAATCGAGATTACTGTGCTACTCCTATCCCAAAGGTGTATTTCAAACTGAGTGACATTAGCAGCCTTGCCAAAGTAGGACATTTGTAATGTAGTGAGTGTAACTAGCCTAAAAATAATTGCACCCTACACACACACAGTTACCATGCCTGGGAATAGAACTCCTACCTAACAAGTTTATCACACTACAGCATTACGCAGTTATAGGACATGCCACAGAGATTACTGGGCTGCTCCTTTCCCAAAAGTGCATTTCAAACTGAATGACATCAGCAGCCTTGCCAAAGTAGGGCATTTGTAATTTAGTGAGTGTGACTAGCCTAAAACGCATTGCTCCCTACACAGACATACACAAACACACACACTGTCGCCATGTCCAGTATTAGAGCTCCTACCTCACTAGTTTATCACACTACAGCATTATGCAGTTATAGGATGTGCCACAGAGATTATTGGGGTATTCCTTTCCCAAAGGTGTATTTCAAACTGAATGACATCAGCAGCCTTGCCAAAGTAGGGCATTTGTAATGTTGTGAGTGTGACTAGCCTAAAAAGTATTGCTTTTTACACAGACACACACACACACACACACACACACACACACACACACACACACACACACACACACACACACACACACACACACACACACACACACACACACACACACACACACACACACACACACACACACACACACACACACACACACAGAGAGTTGCCATGTCTGGGATTAGAACTCTTACTTAACTAGTTTATCACACCACATCATTACGCAGTTATAGGATGTGCCACAGAGATTACTGGGCTGCTCATTTCCCAAAGGTGCATTTCAAACTGAATGACATCAGCAGCCTTGCCAAAGTAGGGCATTTGTAATGTAGTGAGTGTGACTAGCCTAAAATGCATTGCTCCCTACACAGACAGACAGACACACACACACACACACACACACACACACACACACACACACACACACACACACACACACACACACACACACACACACATACACACACACACACACACACACACAGTTACCATGTCTGGGAGTAGAACTCCTACCTAACTAGTTTATCACAGTACAGGATTACACACTTATAGGACATGCTACAGAGATTACTGGGCTACTCTTTTCCCAAATGTGTATTTCAAACTGAATGACATCAGCAGCCTTGCCAAAGTAGGACATTTGAAATGTAATGAGTGTGACTAGCCTAAAAAGCATTGCTTCCTACACAGACACAGATCCACACACACACAGTTGCCATGTCTGGAATTAGAACTCCTACCTATTTTATCACCCTACAGCATTACAGTAATAAGACACACCACAGAGATTACTGGGCTACTCTTTTCCTAAAGGTGTATTTCAAACTGAATGACATCAGCAGGCTTGTCTTAGTAGGGCTATGGGGAGGGCAGTGTGTGCGCATGGACCATAACCCATTCATCTAGAGGTAGACACACCACACTCTGGCACATGCAGGTTTATATTCTGCAGGTATGTGTATACAATTTCCCAGATGACTACTGCCTTGTACAGTCATGTTGCACAGCTAGCATGTTTACCACAGAGTCTTTAATGCTGAGGGATACCAGTGGCAAATTTCTACAGTGAGTGACATTTGCACATTATGTAGTTGTAGCCATTTGGCTGTGTGCTGGGTGGGACAGGCCTCATAATGGAAGGCTCTTTGTCACTGTCACTCTCTTCCACACATCTATGTATGTGTACTTTGGCCATATTATAGTGTGCTGTCCTTGGATATATGTGTGTATTCCTATCCAGTGTGTGTGCAATGCATGACTGGTACATACTGAAGAGTGTATGCACTAACATCTGCAACTGTCAGATATGTATGGTCTACTGTTGGCAAACATGGGCTTTATTTGTTTAAGTGTGTGAGCATGCCCAGTATGCCCTTCTGTATTGCATGTGTGTATCCATTCAAGGTAGTTTGTACTCCAGTGCAGACCTTTGTGTTCTACACCTACAGCTAGCAAACTGATTCTGCAGGATATCTGTAGATCATTTGGCAATATGGGATCAAACTGTGCAAGGGATAGTGTGTACTGTAGGTGATTGTGACTGTGCTGCTTCTGCTACATGGTACTAGTGTTAGCAGAGATATTCAAACATGTGCACTGTTATACACCATGATATTTTATGTCCTTAAGTGCTTTCAGGTGGACATTTTTGCTCAGAGAGATGTCCTGGTGAACACATGGTGAATGCAGCTGTGTCCCTTATCATGGTCAAATGCCTACATAGTCATGGCAAGTTATGCCATTATGGAGGGGGTGCTGCAGACACTTGCTGCTGGGTCCGTGTATCCAGTTCAGCAGCTTGGTACAGTGATGGCAGAGGATTCCATTCTTGTAAATCCATTGACGTGAC
Source organism: Protopterus annectens (assembly GCF_019279795.1). Taxonomy (NCBI): domain Eukaryota; kingdom Metazoa; phylum Chordata; order Ceratodontiformes; family Protopteridae; genus Protopterus; species Protopterus annectens. The sequence continues at coordinate 54,138,063 of NC_056742.1, forward strand.
AGCATGGCCTTATCTTGCTGTGGCAATACCTCACAGCTATGCAGATTCACACAGGTTACCCAGAGACAGGGGTTATAAGTCAGTACATTACCCCTATTGTGGTGTATGGCCAGGTTTGTAGCCACCCATTTTTGTGTTTGAAGGCAGGGATGGATTGTGCACATGGCTGTGTGTTGCACTTTGCACATTCCATGCCGCCCATGCTCCCACCCCCCCCATTATTATATCTTTTTCCATACATTGTGCATACATTCTCTGATACTTTCCTTGTAGTTATCACCCCATCACAGCTGTGTTTTGGTGTTGGTCCACAGTTCATGCAGTGGGACATGGTGGACATGTTACTGTGGTTTCTCCACATGGCCTTGCATATGGCTTATGTGGAGTGTGTTATGTTTGTATTTGGGTGTCCAAGACATAACATACATTGGCAGTACAGGTGAGATGCAGGCCTTTGACAGAAGCCTGTAGGCCATTTGGTGGTGATGCAGGCCAGCTGTAGCAGGCCGTTGCATTCTGTCAGTCCTATAGCCCCAGACTGTCATACAGTATATTTCCCTGGGGTAACAAGGTAGGTGTGCTAGGTGTTCATGCCAATACTTTCTATCAGTATTGATCATGTGATGTGGATGCTGGCAGGGTGCTGCTTACAGCTAGGGACACACCTGCATGGGACACCTGCACTGCATGCTGCATTCTTTCGTTATTGCTATACACAGGTGGAGGTCATATTGTACCCATTCCCAACAGCAGGGATACGACTGGAGAGGTACCTGTGGGTGGTGTTTGGGTGAGCTGGGTGCATGTTTGCTATGGACACTACTTGCATCTGACTCACAGATATGCATGGGGCATTCCAGTTATGCTGGCTTGTGCAAGGACATCAACTGTTTCCCAAAACATCAGTCCTATCACCTTTGTGATTTGCAAGTGTTCAGTCAGGCGACATTGGTATTCCCTGCTACAAGCCCAGATAATGTGAGGCATACCTGTATGTACAATTCCCAGGGTGTGTCCATTTCACAGTTACACATTATATACTGTATGTCTGGGGTACTTTACCTTGTGTACTGCTTGTATATCTAGTACAACAGTCATGCCATGTCCATCTTTCAGATGGTGACACATATTATCACCATATATTTACAATGGCTTGCTGCTAGCATGTGTTATACTGGGGAGCATTGTCTTTGGCACTGCAGTTGTGAGGACTTGGCCCTGTCATCGGCATTAGTGGGCAGTGGCCACCAGGTCAAACATCAACATGCATACATACTGACCACTCTCATACAATATGAAACACACACCAACCTAACACGCACATACCTGCATATTGTACAAATGGTACAATCTATCCTGCTACAGTGGCCACCTCAGGTCATCTGTGCTCCACTGGTATTATACCTACACATACATGTTACTACATGTCTACCTCAGATTGGAGGGGGGGGCACACCTGACTGTTACTACATTTCTACATAGGACTGGGGGAGCACACCTTACTGTTATTGCATTTCTACTTAGGATGGGGGGCACACCTGACTGTTTCTACATTTCTACATAGGATTGGGGGGCACACCTGACTGTTACTACATTTCTACTTAGGATTGGGGAGGCACATCTGACTGTTTCTACATTTCTACACAGGATTGGGGGAGGGGGCACACCTGACTGTTTCTACAGTTCTACACAGGATTGGGGGGGGCACACTTGAATGTTTCTAAATTTCTACATAGGATTGGGGGGCACACCTGAATATTATTACATTGCTACTTAGGATTGGCGGGGCTCACCTGACTGTTACAACGTTTCTACATCAGATTGGGGAGGACACACCAGACTGTTACTACATTTCTACATAGGATTGGGGGTGGGGAACACCTGACTGTTTCTACATTTCTAAATAGGATTTGTGGGGGGGCACACCTGACACTTGTACACATTTGCTATGACTATTGGTATGTCAAGTACTCCATTTCACTCTGTATTCTAACCTATCATGCTGACTAGAGGCATATCAGTGTACCACAGCTCTTAGGTTTGATTGACTACATATCAGTTTCTGACTTCCTACCCTTCCGAACAAACATCCCACTGCCTGACCTGCTGTAGTCAGTGGGTACCCTTAGCCATATTTCAGAGGCCTTAGCACAGCCTTTGTTTGTGTTTGTCTACACCTGTCCTGCTGGCTGAGACTGTTGTTGGGTATGTGAACCTCCCTGACTGGCATGTGTGTGTCATATGGACACACATGTGGCCCAGCCCTTTTCCTGCAGTGGGTTTTGTTGCCATGTGTAGTACTGGCTACTATGGTGACACCAGTATTTGTTACAGATCTCATGGTGCCACTATAGGTGTCTACTATCTGCTGGCATTCCATTCAGCCACCCAATTCCCTTGCATGCTCACATCCATACCATAGATACAAGTAACAACACATACTATTCCATTCGGTAATTGGTAAGGAGAGTGACTTACCTTGTGGGTGTGCCAGTATTGAGGATGGTGCTGGAGGGCTGCCTATGTTGGATGCACATAGTACACTCCCTATACATGGTTGAGCACAGGTAGTGTTATGTTTGTCATCCCTTTTACTGTATGTGTGAGTCAGAGTGGTGCCATTCCCTGGGTCCCTCCTGTGTCAGTGTATATGCAATGCTTTGCCTCTTTGCCAAGGCGAGGGCATACTGGACACACCTCCTTCTGCCTACTGGTGCAGGCTCAGGTTGTTTCTCCTCCAAGTCACTCTGTGCCTGTGCAGGCCTTGGCAATGGTGGAGGGCTGTGTGGTCAAATCCCATGATGTTCCTGCTGCAGCTGTTTCTGCAGGATCATATTGTGTAGCATGGCACATACGATAACAATTTGAGTACATGTAACTGGAAAGTACTGCAAGGCTCCACCAGATGTGTCCATGCAATGGAACCATGACTTGAGCATCCCAAAAACATGCTCTATTACAACTCTGGTCTGTGCATGTGCCTCATTATGGAGTTCTTGTTCAGGTGTATGTGCATTTCTGATGGGTGTCATCAGCCATGGCCCCAGTGCAAAACCAGCATCCCCCACTAGGTGACCATAAGGGATGTCCCCACTGGGAAATCTCTGGTACAGCTGCGTCAGATCCCAGATGTGGGAACTGTGATAGCTTCCAGGGCAGCCAGCACACACATTCATTATTATGCCCTGGGCATCATACCCAACCTGGCAGTTGATGGAGGAGAAGTCCTTGTGGTTAATGTAGATCATACCCCGCTCACCAGGTGGTGCTTTGATGCATATGTGCTTGCAGTCTATAGCACCCACTACGTCAGGGTATTCTGCTGTTTGGTGGAAGAGATGCATATTGCTGGCTAACGCATCACAGGTGTTGGGGAAATATACGTGCTCACCGGCATGTGCTGACATGGCATCCAGGAACTGGTGGAGTACCCAGGATGCTGAGGCCTGTGAGATCCCCATGATATCCCCAGTTGGCCTTTGGAAGATACCTGTAGCTAGTATTCTTAGGCCTACACATACCTTGGTATCCACTGGGATGGGTTCCTGTCTATTAGTTCTGTGTGTGAGGTGTGGCCGGCACAGATCAACAATTTCCTGTAGGAGGTCCCTGTCCACCCTATAGCACTCCACTATCTCCAGCTCATGTAGCCCCTGCTAGGTTACCCTGGGTCTGTACACTCTTCTCTGTCTCCTCACTGTGAGTTGGTCAACAGCATTCTCATCCTCACCCCCCTCAGCCTCTTCCACATGTTGATGTATGATAGCTATTGCAGCACCTATCATTTTGTTCTTTTTGTTTGTTAAAATTCTCCCGCTTGTATACACCGGTGGTGTAGAGCATGTGAGAAAAACCAGAGGGAAAGGTGTTTGAATAGTTTATAGTAGTATTCTGGGCTAGGCTGGTCTGCTGCCTGTGTAATTGGCTGATTCTGATACATTTCACCTGCGAGCTATGCTAGTTCTCCTAGATTACCTTCCTACTGCTGTTTTCCCTTCCCATTGCCTTCCTGTTTAAGCCTGGGGGTGCACCGTGCAAACACAGTGCTCAAATGTGCACAGAGCTGCAATTTCCTGGTTTACTTTATTTTTCCTTTAAAACCCAGTGCGCGGCACGCACATCCGCTTATGCAATGTAAAGAGTGCTAGGCAGCCTTAGACACACCCAGTTGGTTAGCTCTGCTAAGCTAAGGGCAAACCTGAGCCACAGGGCTCCAATCTGCTTACAGTATGCCTGACACACCCCTCTATGATGTCAGCTAACTCCTAGGCTTGCACTAAGCTATTCCTGCTCTTACACTGTTGGGTGCTGACTAGCATGTAGGGGAAGTCTGGGATTCAGTATCATTCCCCTCATTTGCATAGGATTGCCTGCTGATGCATAGCCTCCCTCCTTAGTAATCACTATTCACTGGCCATATTGTCTTCTACCTGGCATTGAGTATAATGACAAAATAGAGATTTTGGTTAGAATGCTTATTTTATTTTTTTTTTATTTTTTGCCCGACCCCGTTTGAGCGCCACTGCCCTACGCTTAAACAGCCGAGATCGGCTAAAAAAATAAAAGTTAATTTTTTATTTTTACAACTGTTTTCCATGCCAATGGCCATATATTTGGCCATTGGCATGCTTTCTACATAATATCCACCCTTTATTTGGAGCTGTCATGGCTCTGTTTTGAGTTTGCAGAAATGTGCTTGGTTACTAACTGAGTACATTTCGGCAGATTACACTAGTCCTGCACGGCCAGCTTCCAGCTTCCTGGATCACAAATTCACCTCATTTGCATGGATTTAATCTGCAAATGGGGTAATCTGCATACAGGAGTCAAGTCCATGCATGACTAGTGCAGGAGAGCTCGTGCACGTCCCTACAGCTTATTCCTGGATCGCACGGCATACATATTGCCTGCTGGAGCTCCTGCACTAGTCCTACCATGCAGGGCTTGCTGAATCCGGGGGCTAGTTTTTGGATTAATAATAGCATGCTAAAATTACTTTAATTGTGTTGTTACATTGGTTTTAATTCAGAACTGAAATTTATGTATTATTCTACCACCGATTCTTCCACATTTTGGCTGTTGTTACTTAAAATAGTAAATGTTTTCTTAACTGTGGTGTGATCTGGTAGAATGCATACAAGAAATGTATATTTTTGTCCATCAACCAGCAAGTCATACTCCTTCACAATGATTATCAGACTTCCCATAAATTCGCACTAATGGGCAAACCTAAATCACCAAATTATAATATCTATAGAGGAAATTATGTTGTGGGTGTTTCTAACTTATTTTGAACATATAAATGAATTCAGGTTTGACTTTCTCTGTTGAGCACTCTTTAAAGATATTGAGGTAGAAAAAACATGAATGTGACTGGTGTAAGTTTTGCTTTATATAGCTATTTCATATCACTCAACGGAAATTTTTATTTAGCCTATGTAATGTAAGCTTTGGTTCAGTTTTACTTTGCCAGACTTTGGATAAAAAAGGACACTTCAGTTTTTTTCTGATATACCTTTCTTCATGCCACCATGATAGTTGATGTTTTACAGGACAATCTAAATAAAATCTGTTGCTTAGACTGTTGAATCTTCTTAATGTCACTTATTCATTCTTCTCTATGATTTCCACTGGATGAAATGATGGATCTGATAATGCATGTTGCTGCATAAAGTTTATATATATATATATATATATATATATATATATATATATATATATATATATATATGGGTCCATTTGAGACTGGAATGTTGAAACTGCAGTTTTACAAAATTGCACTTTTACGAATTTAAGTTTCTCGAATTCATGTAGGTGTGGTGAGGTGTATAGTTTATTGTTTGCTATCTCTTTAAGGGGCAGTATGGTCTAGGATTTCCACATGTTGGGGCATGTATGGCTATGCATGGAGATTCAGGTAGGTGTTTAGTCTTTTAGGGTTTTTGGAAGAAATGCCTTAGTTTTTATTTCTTTTTGGAGTTTTAGGTGTAGGTTGGGGTACCGGTATGTGTGTTAGTGTTGAAAGTGGTGATTTTATACACGTGGTGTGTGAGCATCTCTGTGTGTGTGTGTGTGTGTGTGTGTGTGTGTGTGTGTGTGTGTGTGTGTGTGTGTGTGTGTGTGTGTGTGTGTGTGTGTGTGTGTGTGTGTGTATGTGTGTGCTATTAATGAGTGTAAGTATGACAGTGTGCAATGGGAGTGTAGGGCACATACAAGTATTTTTATTCTGAGTTATTGTGACCTCAGAGTTGGAATTTATAAGTAACAGGGGTGTGGGGAGTGCCCCCACATGGGGGGGGTGTAGGCGTGCTTGCTCACCTACAGAACCACATGCTTATGTTATTTTTTTTTTAAGGAGGAAGTCCAACTATGGTAATCCAGGTAACAAACTTAAATCCAGCGGTGAGCCTGGAGCAATTGTTTATCCTCTTCGACTACCTAGGAGAAATCGAAGATCTGCGCCTCTTTCCACCCGAGGTTGTTCAGTGGTTGCTTTTCATTCACTGAGGAAGTTGATGACGAAAACGTGTTGGAACTGTACTAGCGTTTGTGGAATAAACTGTTTTTGGATCCTTTATTGGTTCGTGTTCATTCCTGGTTGGTGGTGCCTTCTTTCGTTTCTTGGTTGTTTTTGCACCATTGGTCCCTGCTTTTGGTTTTATTTTTTTTAAGTTTATTATCGATTTTGTTTTTGTGTTGGGGAGGGTTGTGCTTTTATTCGTGTTTTGTGTTTTAGGGTTTTTCAATGTTTCAGTGTTGTGTGGTTTTCGTGTTTGTGCACTTTCGAACATCTGTTCTCAAAATATTAATAATTAATATATTGTTGACTATTAGTAATGCATTAGATGATGTTTTATGTACAGTAGCTTGTATTCCAAAGTCAGTTGTTATTTCATAATTTAAATATAAATGTTTTTGCTTATTCTTCATTGCTGGCAATGCTGTTCATCTTTGCTGCATGTTTTATTTGTTGGCTTCAGCCACATTTTGTGCAATTCTTCCTTGAAGAAATTTCTTGAAAATAGAAACTATAATTATAAAAACATCATTCTTAACTTTAACTAAAACTAAATACATGTGAACTTGCAGTTTATATCCATCCCCCCTCCAAAAAAAATTCTCTCAAGCTAGAACTCCACCAGCCAAATATATACACATCCATATCATACAACATAAAATGTATCATATATTATATATCATACCTTTCATATCAGCTCCTACTCATAGAAATTCTGATATCATTTTCTCTTATTATATCAGGGTTCTTTGTATGCCATTAACTAATGTAGCATCCTTTGGAAGTAAGCCCTTGAAAGCTCTAGAAAATACTCTTGCCTTAGTCTGAAGCCTTTAAAAAGAAGTATGAACTTGGTTTGTTTCATAAACTACAATTCTCGTGTTTCCAGAAGCATAGCTAGGGTGGTGCAAAGGGGGTAATTACCCTGGGTGCGAAGTGGTGGGGGAGCCTAGTTGGGTCTTCAGTGCAGTATGGGCATTCATTAATGCTGGTATTATATTTGTGGGCTGAATGGATCAAATGTTTTAGCGCTCCATGTATCATAAAAAATAAATAAGTAAGACTCTTTAATTGTAAAAAGTGTAGCAACTGCTTGCAATTTGCTACACTTTAAAATTAAAGAAGTTCTTACTTGTTTAATTTGCATTCTGAAAAGAAGTACTTTAAAACTGTTTCTTACAAATATAGCAAGCAGTTTAGTACCATTTAAGAAGACTTTTTTTTGCACCACAATTTAGAGCTGAGGAACATATAGTTGAAAGAATTGACCTGGCTTGCTTCTTACATTAGATACATGTATTAGATCACTTCTGTGTATATACCAACCCAGTAGTGTGTTACCACTATTAATTACCCTTTAATGTGCAGAAGAGTCTTTCAGTCTACAATTAATTAAAACATCTAGATCCTTCTGTACTCTAAGCTGTGAGGGCTATACATGCTATAACAGTTCACTATTATCAGGTAAATCAAAATAACTCTACACAAATTTTCTTGGAAGCAGTTGCATAAAACTAGTTTTTAAAATAATATAATTAAAATATTCCCTTAGTTTATTAATTTTCTCTCTGAGGCAGTCCAACTTGGGGAAAAAAGTGGTCAGATAAAAGTACCAAATATTGTATCTCTTTTTGAGACATTTTAACTTGCATATCTCAACAAGTAATGAGAAAATAAACATAAACAATTAATGCAAGAATCAGGTAAAAACAATGCAAGCAGTTAGTCACACCTCTCAATCTGCATATATTGAAAAAAGATACAAAGGCCCTTGAAAAGTACATACATGTAAACAAAAATTTGGACAATTTATTAGCATTAGTTATTTGAATAAACACTGCGTTAGTTTTTTGAATACAAAATAACACAAAACTCTTCCCACTTCTAGTAAAAATGTGGGATACTACTCAGAAACACGTTTAAAAAACAGAATGACAAAAATGATAAAAACATATAAGCACATCATTAAAGATTATATAGTCTGCACACTTTAAAAAATTGCATTGTAAAATTCTACCATACAAGGCCATTTATTTTGCTTCTGAAAAAGGGAGATGTAAGATGTGTGCTGTCTTTAAATTAATGGTACCACTAATATGTTGGTCACGTAGTATGGTTTTCTGTGTACTAGACGAGTTTAAAAATCACCTAGAATGAGAGGAATTCGGAAAATTTCATGAAGGGATAATAAAGCCTGAAAATAGTGACACACACACACACACACACACACACACACACACAAAAAATAGATCATCGGCGGGGGGGGGGGTCGAGCCTGAATATAGAACATAGGGTCACACATAAAAAGTAGGCACACTGTGTGTGTGTGTGTGTGTGTGTGTGTGTGGGGGGGGGTAAATAAGACCTGCTCATCCAAAGTAGGAACAGTTGAGAGGTCTTCAGTTAGGGCATGAGTACTTACATCTACAATATACACATCTTCTTTTTACATGTTGCTTGCCTTTTTATAGAATTTTCAAGGATGCATATAGCAAATATATCGACAGCAGTCATTTCTGGTGCATTATTTATCTAATAATTTAAGTAGCAGTACACATTTTCATAATGGGCAAAGTCTGAGGATATCTTTCCCCAGTGTTAAGCGAATGATGTAGAACATGTTCTTAATTTAATTCCTCTCCTGTTCTTCTTTTCACTCTGCTGCTATCCTTGTCTGTATAAAATGGTACACTGTGATGTAGTTCACTTCTTTTTCCCCCACTTTATACCATTCAAAAACTTCATCCAACTCAAAAATCTATCTGTATTTTGCCTTTACTTTTGAATGATTACCAGCCTCAAAATCTCCAACATCAGCTTTATTTCTCCTTATCTCCTGATATTTTTCTAGAAATTTGTGAGTAAGCTTTTGTCAGTTACCCAATTATAGACAAGTACTTCAGCCATTCTCAGTGCCTTTAATTTAGAAGATTCATTCTAATTCCCTACATGCAATGATCCAAACCATTCCGTACCATTGACAGAATGCACATAACATTATTGGTTTTTGATCCGTGTATGTCTTGAAGTTCTAGCCTCCTTTATTCCCTCCTGCACTAGTGTATGGCCTTACAAAAGTTTTATCTCCTGATCCCAGACTTGTCTTGGCTTAATCACACTTACATATGCCCCCAGGGTCCTTTTAATGCTCTTTACAAAATGCTTTGCCTCTCATCTGTTTGGAGTAAAAATGTTTTCATTCCTATACCACTCATGTAGTTTGTCTAGATCCTACTGTAGGAAGCCCTATCCATTACTTCCAATTCTGCCTTGTGTCATCTGCAAATAAACTAATTTGCCCCTGAAATGCCAGAAACAAGCAGCCCAAAGAAAGCAAAACCAAAAACTGCCTCCTGATGGACTTCAGCAGGCACCCACTTAATGGATAAAAATATTCCCAATGCATCCCATTAGGTACCATCCTAACTGAATAAAATATGCCATTATTTCTTTATCTGTTTATTTGATAATTGGATAAACAAGCTGGTCATGAGAGCCTTTTTGGGACAACATAAGACTAAAAGGACAAAGGACATGTCTTGATAGATGATGACATAACAATAAAAAAGAGAACAATATCAGCTACAGATACAATGTATTGCACATTTAGATATTAGAAACAGAAAAGATGTGCATTTTGTACATTTCAGTGAGACCAGTTATTCCATCATCTTCCAGTGCTATGAGTTGAAGGATTCTGAAGTAACTGTTTTTTTATTTGCATGTCTGAAGCAACTGCACTAATGAATCTGTTAATTTAGTCTCAGCATGCTAGCATGCACAAAAAATGCCTAGCTCAGAAAGTGAACACATGATTTGACAAGAAAATGTCTAACTCAGAAAGTGAACACATGATCTGTTTCTTCCATCCTTTTTGTATATGTCCTGTGGTCACTCTAGCTACCTCTTTTGATATAATGACCCGATTCATTATCTGATTACCCACTTTATTCAAGTCATAGTTATGTAAGATCTAAAGTATATCCTGGCCTTTACAGTGAGGAACAGTAGTAAAAAAAATTCAAAACCTGGAAACATTGAGGTAAAATGAAGCGTTTATTCCAAACAGGAACAAAAAAATCACAAAGCTCTCAGGATCAAGCCTTCATCAGTGTGTAAAAAAAGAGATCAAATGCTTTCATTTAAATAGTAAATTCCAACCATAAGATAATCACATGACACAGTTATATTAGGCACTTCAGTTTAAAGACATATATACAGGTAAAATGTTACTGAAAGTCAGTACAGCCATAAAATAAGTAAGACATTTAACTAAAACCCATCCACACAAGATGTGTATCCTGCCTGGTTTACCTACGTGCTCTTCTTGTTTCTTAGGATCTTTACAGTGTGAAAGACAGGAAACCATTACTGGATAGGTTAACAGTGTATTATGGGACACACACACACACACACACACACACACACACACACACACACACACACACACACACACACACACACACACACTGAAATGCACACACACATTGGAGACACACAAAGGGCAATTTGTAGGATTCCTAATTCACCTTTGATATATATTTTTTTTTTAGTTATTTTTCATTTGTTGACTGGGTTTGTCCAACTGACCTGAAGAGCCCTTTTTCAGTGGAGGCCCGGGGAGAAAAGCTCCATCAAATTATACAATTATCATTATACAATAGGATTAGACAACAGTATTACAGAATTGTTTACAAGGTATTAAGAAGCAAAACAATGTTTAACAGTGTCAATAATCAGGAATATACCAAAGCTCTTACAAGATATTTAAATAAAAAGCAATAATATGTCATTAAGATGAGTATAATTTTTGGAATAAGAGGATACAAAACCCAGAATAGTCATAATGTTAGTTGCATCAAGGCAAAACTACTATTGAATGTTTCTCTGAGGCAGTAACTTAATATGTTTTGGAAGACAGTAGAAAAAGTAGTCAAAGAATGCTAGAGAGAGCTAGTCAGAAGAATGAGTAGAAGGCAGGAGGTAGATAGTAGTATGGAAAGTAGGGGATGTTTAAGGAAGGAGAGTGCAGTTGCAGGACCGGTGACTTTTAAACTACTCTTTCATGGCCATCTTAAATTGTTTGGAAAGTGTGAGGGTCCTGATATATAGTGGGAGACTATTCCAAGCAATAGTGGGGTGATAGCTGTACATGTTATGTCCAAATTTAGACTTGTGTTTGTAGATTTGTAGCAGGTCTTGGTTAGAGTTTCAGAGAGGTCTGGAGGGAGAATAATGGGAGATGAGAGGAGATAGTGTTGGACAGTATGAAGGTTGGTGTAGGATAGAGTGAATGACCTGCAGCTGAGAGAGGAGAAGCTGGTGGGGTAACTCAAGCCAGTTTAGGTGTTTTAGGGAGAGACAGTGATGGGATTTGTAGGTTTGTTGAGCAGCAAATCTAGCGACCTTGTTGTAGGTAGATTTGAGTTTGGTCAAGAGTGATGAGTTAAGATTTGTGACAATTTGAGAGCTGCACATTAGACTGGGTAGAAGGTAAGTAAGAAAGAGAGTAATCTTGGCTTCAGAACTAAGATATTTCTTGTTTCGGTAAAGGAGCCCTAGTTTCAGATGAGTCTTCTTGATACAATTATTAACATGTAAGTCAAATTTAAGTTGATTGTCAGTGGTGACACCTAAAAGCTTAGTGCATGATTCTACTTGAATGGAAGTGTTATTAAGGGACAGTATGGAGAAGGAGAATTTAATATTGTTGACATTTTTGGGAAGGAATCATAGCAGCAGTTTTTTAGGGTTAAGGGTGTGCTGGTTATTGAAGAGCCGTGTTCTGACTGAGTTAAAGGATGTCTGAGTAGCTGAGAAGAGCTCAGATGAAGAGTTGCCAATGGTGATAACTGTAGAGTCATCTGCATATTGAATTAAGGATAACTGAGGACAAAAAGTAGAGAGCTAATTAGTAAAGATATTAAAAAGTAAAGGCCCAAGGATAGATCCTTGAGGAACACGTATTTTTACAGGGAGATGAGGGGAGAGTGCAGAGTGCCATCTCACTGATTGTACACTGTCAGTGAGGTAGCTGGAGAACCATGCAACAGTATCAGAGGAGAAGTTAAGGTTATGCAGTTTGTGCAGCAGAAGAGAGTGAGAGATGATGTCGAAAGCTTTTGAGAGGTCCAAGAATAGATAAGAATTGGTTTATGATCTTCCCTGCCTAGAGACACTGTGTTGAGAAAGGATAATAGAGCTGTAGTGGTGCTATGTTTGGGTCTGAAGCCATGTTGAGTGGGTGTAAGCAGATTTTCCTGTATTAGATACTGCATAACGTGTATGTATACACTTCTCCAGAACTTTAGAGAGAGGGGAGAGGTTAGCGATAGGTCCAAAATTGGAGATATTAGAGGAGGTACCTCCTTTGTGTATAGGTAGAGTGTAGAATTGTTTCCAGATGGAAGGGACTTTAGGTTCAGAGATAGAGTGATTAATTAAGATAGATAAAGGGAGAGCAAGAGAGTCAGCTGCTAGTTGAAGAAAAGTGGAACAGATATTGTCAGCTGATGCTGAGCATGGTTTTAATTTGGAGAGTAGAGTTTGATGTAGCTGGTAGGTACATGTTTGAAGGGAGAAGGTATTTGAGGAGTTAGTATTAGGAGCAGGTTCAGAGAAGTTGGAGGTGTTAGTAGTAGAGGAGTTTGGGTTAGGGCTGAGTAGCTTAGATATGGAAATGATAAAATAGGTATTGAAGATAGTGGCAGTTTCTTCAGGTGTCCTGTCTGGGCATGGATTGGGGGAACTAGGATTACCTGAATGTAATATTTGGTTAATAGAATTCCAGAATTATTTAGGATTAGATCTTAAGGATGTGGGAGGTTTCTAATAGAAGTCCTTTTATCTTTGTTTATGTGTTTTTTGTCAGATTTCTGAGTTTGTTTTGTATTTTTGCAAGTCTACAGAGAGCTTGGTTTGTGACCATTTTTTCCATAACCTGTCTCTAGTTTTCATAAGGGTACGAATGGCTTTTGATAGCCATAAAGATATGTTGAATTTAATATGGAGTGTGGGGGAGGGGGCAACTGAGTCTAAGATGCTAAGGAAGGTGGAGCTGAAAGCTAGGACTGCTTCTTCAGTTGGGAGTTGGGTAAGGAATTTCCAGTTTACTTTAGAGAGGAGAGCATTAAAGGTTTCTGGATGGAAGTTGGAGAGTTTGCGACAGGTGGTTTAGAAAAGTGGAGAGTGAACCTAAGCACTTTTATAGGGGAGTAATCTCTCAGGATGTTTGGTAGGGTTTCAGGGTTATGATATATAGAAGGATTAGAGACAATTACCCAGTCAATAAGAGTGTTAGAGGTGTAAGAATTGTTTGTATGGGTAGGTTAGGAGATTAGCTGTGTAAAGCCATATAAATTAATGTGAGTATGAAAGTTTGGATTACTTAGAGTTAACCAGTTAATATTAACATCCCCAAGGAGGATGATTTCATTGGGAATATGTTGAGAAAATAATGAAAGAATGGTTTTGAGCAGAGGAATGTTATCCCCTGGAGGAATATAGATGAATGCTACTGTGATAGTGGTGTGGTCATTGATTTTTAAGGTTAGCTGTCAGTAGTTCAGCAGGAGGAAAGGATGGAATTGGTTTCATAAAACTTGTAAGAGTGATATGGTTGGAGTAGGGAATGGCTACACCACCCCCTTTTTTGTTTTGGTGATCTAAGTGGAGTATATTATAACCATGGGGAAAAATGTCTTCACTTCGGTTTGGGGTTTCTGTTAGGTTGATTACATCAGGGGTGTGGATGGCTATCCAGGCATGGGTATCACTAACTTTGTTGAGAATACTTCGAGTATTCATAGAGTAGAAGGAAATTTGTTTGTTTGGGCAGGATGAGTTTTTTGAGTAGGGAGAGATAGAGTTATTCATGTTGGGGTGAGGGATGGATCCAGGGTTTGTATGTATGTCTCCTGATAGAAGCAGAGCTACATGGAGGTAGTAGAGTTTGAATTTAAGTGGGTAGTAGGTCAGGTACTTAATTTTGGTTTTAGATGCTAGAGCGTGAGGGGAAGGAATTTTGATTTTAGGAGGGGAGATGTTCATAGAAAAGACAGATGAAAAGATAGTAATTGAGTACTGAGGAGAAGTAAAGCTATTAGTATGGGGATTTGTGGGATCTTTATGACAGGAGGTAACTGAGTGGTATAAAGTGTAAGAGTGAGAAGGAGAAATAATGGAGACAAGAGGAGAATAGAGAGGGTTGCAATAGCCATGATCTAGGTGGGAGGTAGCTTTGGGATGGAGTAAGGAGTAGGTGAGGGTCTAGGAATGGAAAGTTGTTAGGCCTGTTAGAGAGTTTAAGGAAAATCTAGGTGAAGTGACCTGCAGGGGGAGTAGGAGAAAGGAAGCAAGGGGATTTGTAGCAGGCTGAACTATTAAGTAATAAGTAGAGGAGGGGTAAAGTGTTTAGAATGTTATAGAAGACAGGAAGGGGTGAAGATTGGGTGGTGGAAGGATCAGAAGGTTAGGTATAAAGGAAATTATATGGGGGTGGGTAGGGGAGTGAAATGAGCCCGAGCTCAGCGAGGGCAAACGGAGTGGTGCTACACCTGAAGTGGAGGACAGCACAGAAAACAATCAGTAATCATAGACCAAATGCTGGAGACTTTATCCAACCAGGTACTGACTCTCAGTTTACCAGAAAAGCAGGAAACTGGGCAAGAGTTTGTAAAAAGGTTTTAGTAAAAACAGTAAACTAAGGGTTACAGGGTGTTAGTTGAAAAGAAAGAAAAGGCTGGATAGTGGTAGCCAGTGTTCGTGGTAGTGTGCTCACCAAGGGAAAATTACAGAGCAATTCAAAATAGTTTTAACAGAACAAGTAGATTAATTGTTAAAGTTGACATAAAAGTAGTGAATGTTATCTGCATAATTTGTTTTTTTACACTTGGGAGTCGGGAAGTCCTTATAATAATATGTTTGGACTTCATCGAGGCTGAGGACTATGGTTTTCAAGCCATTCACTGGGTTATTGGCTTGAGTAAAAAATAGGGAGAGAACTAGGAGGTAAATAAGAGAAACAATACATGGAAATGCTAGAATAATTACCGGAGGGTAAAAAAAAGAAACAGAACAAACATACAACTTCCAATTAGTGGCCTAGGTAAGAATGCTAATGCTTATGGTACTGATTCAATGGTTAATGTTCATTATAGGGTACAGATTGAAATCCAAGCTGGGTAAATCGGCAGATTTAGTTCATAAATGCTTAAAAAACAGCACAGGTAGTCACATTTTTGTTGAGCAAGCACATAAAAAAGCAGTTATTATTACAAGAAATGTGCTAGAGCAAGCAGCTGATAAACAACTTAGAGGTTCTTATCTAAAGTAGATTGCATCCATAACATAAAAGGAGAACAACAGATTAAGTAGGGCAGTTATAAATGTAGTCTATCTTATCTAATGTAGCACACATCTATAAAATAACAGGAGAACAACAAATTAAATAACGCCTGTACAGGCAGCAGCTAAGGCCAATCTAATGCAGTTAAAGAACAATAAGGAACGAAAAGTAATATGAACCCAACTGAAGCTCTACCGATACAGGCAATGTGGGAGCAGTCCTCAGTCACTTCTATTACAAACTTAATATCAGTTGGAAAAAAAACAACATCCATAATGTCAAATGAATTGCTATAGTTGAGCCCTTACTTGAATTTGCTCCCTAAGTGATGCAGTTGTAAATACAATGCAGAACTAATGATGAAGACTTTTAAAACATAAATCACAGCAGTACATTTTTCCAAAGGAGCTTATTCAAAATATTACATATGCTGTTATAACCAGTATAGTATATAAAAACCTTCTAAAAATGCACTAGTGCATTTAACGCTTACAGTAAAGGCTATAGCTAAAGTCAAATTACCAGATGAGCACGCTACCACAGGAACACTTTCAGCAAGGTAGATGTGTGTGGGTAGAGAGGGTTTTCTAAAATGGTGCCCAAAGTTACGAAGAACTGATAACACCTGGGTCCAGATGTGAGGTATATATGGGATATATGAAGAAACCAGATGCCCCAGGGAAAAAAATCCCTGCCCAGACACAAGGAGGACATGCAGCCTGCACAAAAGGCACCCCAGCTGAGAGTTGAATTAGAGAACTATACACTGAAGCAACAATGCTAACTGTGCTGCCATTGTACCATCCTTTAAGCAACAAATCTCACTTTAGCAGACATCTAATTAAATCACTATAAGATAGCGGATGTGATACATATAAGCAATCCATTTGCTCATGCTACATTCACTTGTTGAAGATGTTTTGATACAACCATCTATGACCCAAACTGATGGAGCCTCCATATATTACTAACCAATTCATTTTATTTCCAGAAGGAAGGGGACATTCAGTGAAGAATAGCTATTACTAGCATCAGTAAAATGTGCCATAACGAGAAGTTGAGTTGTATAAATTAGGTTTACAAACATAATGCCTAGCAGCATAGCAGCACAGGTGGTCTTTTAGAGAAAACCTTTTTAGACACTGTTACTGTGAAATGATTTACTTTGTCATTCTGTATGCATATGATCGTTTTATGAATGAAATGCTCATGTTTCAACAAATCATGGTCATTCAGAATTTGTCATTCTAACCTCAAAGCTTCTCTGAAAGTCCTGCACCAATTTATAGTTTAATTTTGAACTGTTTGTGCATTTTATTTTTATTGCATTTTCATGATTTATTGGTTTGTTATTTTGAGCAATATACTGAACACACAGCAAGGAGTTTTAAAAAATTACTCTTGCTTTGTGCTACAAGGGCTGAAATGACTATATGGCCTACATATGAGTCATATAAAGGAAAACAAAGAAAACTGCAACACATGCTATGATGCACAACATGGCTTCTTGACTATACAAATTTGTATTTGTTTTCAAATTAAATAAAACTTAAAAACACTTTGTTAAAAGTTATAATTTCTGAATGATTTTCACCATTGGTCTTACACAGACATTTCCTCTGATTTGCTGCTATATTGAAATAGGATTTTTTATCTAGAAGAATAATCACATAAAACAGACATTGTTACTTGTTTTTGTGACCCCAGCATAATTGACATATTAAGTTTGTCACTGAATATCTGATAAGCTAGTTCGGTAGAAACCACAGTCTGTAATCAAACTGATTAGAACAGACCTGAGAAAAATCATTCCATAAGGGTTTTGGCGGAAGTGAATAGGATCAGAATAAACAATATTAACCAGGCTGCTATTTTTATTAACAGTGTTCTCATCTGATTCATTATGTGCAATGAAGGTATAATCTGCTGTATTTCAGTGGTGGCGGAAAATTATACTGATGGGTCACAGGCATTCTCTTTTTTTTTTCCTCATTGAAGTGTCTACTAAAATATTTTGACTGTTGTCACTTGAAATGTGAATAATGATTAGGAAGCAAGAGTGAACAGAAAAGCAGAAAGAATAGACTTCAGAAATAAACATGCTGTAATCTCTGATATACAGATTCACAATAAAAAATAATCCACCTAATACAATTTAAGTTTCCCACAAATATAGTTTGGCAATCGTAATATCTACTCTATTAATGAAACACATTAAAATAGTTCAAAATGTGAGATTATCAAATTCCAATGCCTATTTAATTCCCAGAGTCCCAAAAGTGACATCTGTGCAATGATGTCTTCTCTCTCTCTCTCTCTCTCTCTCTCTCTCACATTGTCAGTCTGTATCACACATATTGAGTGTGTAGGTTAAATTTATAGGTTTGAGCTTTATAACTACAAAAGAGTTTCATGTGACAAAAATCAAAAACTGCTTCAGAAGTTGCTATAGTGATCCCAATATCTGCAATACAAGAGAAGACAGAATGCCTATGAATAATAGTGTATAAAAAGGGAACTTTGGGGAAGGGCCACACTTAAAGCATACCTCTCAACTGCCCAGATTTTTGTAGAATGTTCATATTTTTGCCTTATGCTTTTGATCTGTTTTTCATAAAATATGTGGTTCTCTTGTAAATCACTGAGGACTGTAGTCCCTAAACTCAGGGATCATATCCTTCAGACAATGCATGCTAAAGTGAAACCTGTTATCCGAGCAACTTTGCGATAAAATCATGTAGGTCTGTTATATGTTGAGCTACACTGCTATGTTTGTGACGTTCCTTAGAGTTAAGTCTCAAGTAAACACAATCTGATAGATGTGCAGGTGCTGGCCATATCATGAAAACTTGCAAAATCTCTGCTCACAAGTTTTGTTTTTCATATAATTTTGTTATATCTGTTATATCACACTATTTTTTTTTCAGCTTGCCTGCCCATGTTCAGCTTTACACAGCCCCATAGTGTCTGCCTTAATAAAAAAAAAGTCCTTAAGACTGCCACCTATCTGTTACCTGGATCTACATGCCTTTTCCTGATGTTGGGGTTTAAATGCTGCTTGGGATGCATAATGTACATAAGTCATATCATTGTAAACTGTTGTACAGTTATTTGTTGTACAAGAGTATAGCAAGATACCTTTGTGTGATAGTTTTATAATTCAGTCATAAATCTTAAAATAAGTACAATGATAAGCTTGCATTTCTGACTTACTGATTATACAATAAGGTAATTATTATTCAAAAATGTGCATGCTGCTTGGACAGCCCTTCAGCTTGCCCACTGATAAATTAAGAATATCCAAATAGGAAAATGTCTGGCCACTGAAGTATTGTTTAGCATCTGCACCAACAATAATGCCACTAACTATACCTTTCAAATCCATGATTTTCCTAATATTTTTGCTCTCCCCCCATAAATTTTCAGATTTTCTGGTAAATCATCTAGGATTACAGCCAGTCAATCAGTAATATCAGATATTAATATGTCATACTCCCTCTTGTTCAGAAAATGTAAGCTGATGCATTCCCTGGTGCTCAATTATTTTTTAAAAGAATTAGAATCATATTTAAAAACTGTTGCTATTTTTTACTTTGCCCAGAATTCTAGAGCAAAGAACCCGAGAGGCAAACTGCTATGGTGGGATAGATATCTCCTCTTTTGCCTATATTACACTTCTCTAATGTACTGTGGAAGTGTGTGGATGCTTATGGCATGCGGTTGCACAGTACACAAGTATCGACCAGAGGAGGTGGAAGAATACCAAATTGTGTTATATGATGACATTATTTAAGGAAGGTAAGCAATTTCTTTCTTAAATGATGGCATTGTAAAATAGCAATAATCTACAACTGAATGAGAGTATTGTTTTGTCCCCATGATCAAACCATGCCAACCATGGGCAGATTTTGCAATACCCACACCTATTTGTGCATTATTATTAAATAATACTATGGTCTTTTATTAAATTCCATTGATGAAATATGATTCACTAGGTTTTAATGTTTGTATGTTATACTTTAGGTACTACTCGAACATTTCCAGATAGCTATTAGTGCTGCTGTCTTACAGTGCTTGGCTCTCTAGTTTAGCTAATAGAAGCAGTTCCATCTGTGGAGAATCGGTATATCCTCCCTGTGTCAAAATTGTCTTTTTCAAGAGTTTCTCTTTTCCTTAAACATGCCAAAGACATGCCTATAGGAGAACTGATTAGCCCCCAAATTGTTCCTAGATTCATGTGCACATGCAATGTGCATTTACACATCCATGTATGGACTAGAGTCTTATCCAGAACTGGTTCCTTCATTACAAATTGCCTTGTAGAATAGGCTTAGCTATCCATGCAGTATTCAAAAAAAAAAATCCAAAAAGTATAACTTCTAACTTTAGAACCCCCCCCCAAACGTCATATAAAGCAATACAGTTGTCTGATCATGTGACTGGGGCTTTCTTGTATGTTTCCTCAGTGAGCAAGCAATAAGTAGATGTGTTTAGCAGACAGACTTACAGTTGCTAGTGCAAGCATTTCTTCCTTAACAAATATTGTTGGAATGCCCCGATTAGTGCAGCATATTATACAAGTTGTTTAATGGCTACACTGACACAACAGGAAAAAAGGCTAGAAAAGTAACCTGTACTGCATAATTCATTACCTCTGGTATGTGGTTTAACCACTAGTCCTTTTTTTTTAGAATGTTGTCAGTGAAAACCACTGTAGAAGATTATCCCTACAAGTCTGGTTTGGATTTACAACAAGGATGAACCATTAAAACTAAAAATCGTATAAGTGGAGGTTAAAAGTGCTAAAGTTTCTGTTGAGAATTTAAATGCAAATTGAGCTCTTTTTTCCCTTTTGTGAGCTTAGGACTTTAAACTCTTACAGTCCTTAAAATCTTGAAATGAAGACACTCAACCTTCTTGTATCTTCTCTTTTCTTCACTTTCTTTGGGTAACAAACTGACTTCATCAGAGCTTTTTCTGCTCAAAAGATCTGATGAGGTCACTTTGTGATCTTCTCCCTTAATAAGCTAAAGTGTCTAATATAACTGAGTAAATTAGATACAGTTTCTTAAAAAATAAACTTAAGTAATCCATACCTGTAATATTTCTCTTATTTTTCTTGTATTCCCCTTCTGCTGCTTATTATTAAATTCAATACCTCATAGTAATAATTATATGGGTTTAACTATTAGAAATGAACAACAGGTAGTTAGTCACTCTAATAATAATATTCATGAATCATATTGACTGGGTTGGTCACAACAGTAATTTTAGGAGTGAACACCAGGAGGTTGATTTTTTTTGGATCCATGCCCACCAGATATGTTCCACCCGCAGACACTCAGGAGATCATCAAGGTTATATATGAGGGAAATGAGATTTATAGAATTATATTCTGTTTTCATCAGAACAATTAGGTCTCATTTCAAGAACAGAGTTGACAGCATTGCATTGCCAGTATTGTATGGGGAAGACCAGAATGGGTTGGAGGAAAGGGAAAATGAAATGTTTTGTTTGATAGTGAAGGTTTTAAGGTTTTTAATTACAGTAATATTTCAGTAAGTTAAGGGTTGGTTAACATTTTAAAGAAAGATTTCACTTTTGTTCCAGTTAAATCTTTTTTTTTTCCAATTATTTTTTTAAATACAGTTGAATAAATTCCATAGTATTTGTATATAACATCTTAAATAACAATGTACATTATTTACATCAGCCTGACACTATAACAGTGCTCAATATATACAATTACTTTATAAGTATAAAAATCCAGTTATCAGAGTGCATCTGTTCAGTTATTGTAAAGTGTCAACCAATGATAAAACCTTTTTCCATGACTTGTAAATAAATGGTTTTGGATGAATCCTTAATTCTTTAATTTTGATTTCCAACAATGCTGTGGTCTTCAGTAGGCTGTAGAAGTCTTCCAAAGTTGGTATTGTGTTTGTATTCCATCTTCTTGTTATACACTTCCTTGAGATTGCAAGTATTGTCCATACTAGATACATATTTGACTCATTCAAATCAAATGAGGACCTTCTTACACATTTAATAATACTAGAGCTGTAGATAAGTTAAACGATTCATTAAATAAAGCTTGTAAAAAGTTTTTAATAATATTCCAAAATGGATTAATTTTAACACAGTCGAAAAAAAATGTGATGCCAATCTGCATTGTGTTTTTGCTCTCACCTCCAACATATTCCCTTTGTGGTAGAATTAATTTTAGAATTCTATCTGGAGTTAAGAATACTCTGTGCAAGCATTTCCAATTAAAAACTTTCCAGTATTGTGTAAAGGATGTATGTTTTATTTATAATAAAATATTTGATTTAATTACTTCAGTTAGCTGTAATGAGTGTCCTTTTGTTATATAATTCCAATATGAAGATTTGGGTGTTTTATAATTTATCAATATCTTGTAAAATTTTGAAATACTATTTCCCATGTCATAATCATTATATATGATTTCATATAGGTATTTAGTAAGTTTAGGTATTTCTTTAAATGAAGAATTACTAATTATTCGGCATAAATCTTGCGACTACCTCAGAATGCTTTGCATAGTTAGCCAATTTTGTTGTGGAATTTTGTATGTTGTTTATATTTTTTGCATATCTAGAATGTTTAGTTCTTTGATACAGTGAAGCCAACAAACGAATCCTTTCTGTTCCGAGGAATTATTTATTTGTATATTTTATGTGGATAACTCTTTGTGACTATGAATTGTGTAAAAAGATCAAACCAAATTTTTAAATCTATATTTACAATAATAATTTTCCTAAATTAGTCAATGTAATAATTAATCATACGAGGTTTAGTGGGCTTAGTTATGTTATATTGCATACTAATATATATGTGCCATGGCAAATAGTTTTTATCTGTTATTTGACAATTTTTTGTAAATCAAATTCATTTATTGATATTACAGTTAGTAATTCTTTCCAATTTGCAGAATAATTTGGACTTATCCAGTCTGAGATGGTTTTAGATATTGATGCTTTTATATATGTTTCTATATCAGGAAAGTTTAATCCTCCCTGTTTGCATGGTCTGATATGATGCATTAAAGCTATTCTGTTTCTTTTGGGAAACCATAAACATTTTATTAGGCATGAGTTTATTTCTTTGAGTATATTCCTTTCTGGTAACAGTTGTATTGCCAAAGGTATATATAGAATCTTGTGTAGCAAAACCATTTTTATTAACTGTAGTCTGTCTTCAAATGTTAATATTATTTTGTTCCGCTTTTCCACAGAGATTTCAATTGTATTGATGATATTGTTGTAGTTTTTTGAGACTAATTCATTATTATCCTTGCATAACTCAATTCCTAGATATTTTAAAGTAGATTATTGTTTCCCTATAATGTGATTCCCCTTCGTCTGCAATTCTTCTTTTTTATTTAAAAATAAAAATTTAGATTTTGATTTATTGAAATGGAGTCCTGAAGTCCTGTAAAATGTGTCAATTACAATATCTAATTCTTCTAATATCTCTTTTGTATTGGATAATGTTAATATGTCATCAGCAAAGAGCATTACTTTAGAATTGTATTGTTCATAAACATCTACTCCTTAGATTTTTATATTGTTACGTATTGAATTTGCCAATATTTCAATAGCCAAAGCAAATAGAATTGGTGACACGGGACATCCTTGTTTAGTACCCTTTGTTATATGGATAGATTCAGAGGTGGAAGGAACTAGTGGAAGGAACTAGCTTAACATACGCTAAATTATTTGTATATATATATATATATATTCTTTAGTAGATGAACAAAGGAAGGAGGAAATTCAAATAACACCAGGATTTTCAATAAATAGTTCCAATTTAGGGAATCAAACGCTTTCTGTATATCTAAGCCAATTATGAGTGTTTCTTTATTTTCTTTATTAACATAATATGTAAGAGAAATTATCCTTTTAATATTGTCATGTGTGTGTCCATGATATATAAATCCAGTTTGATCATTATTTATTGTTTTGGATAGTGATATTTTCATTTTGTTAGTTAATATTGTCATAAATATCTTATTATTTAGTAATGATATAGGTCTATATGAGGTACAGAGGTTTGGGAATTTGTTTTCCTTTAGGATTGGTGTGATTAAGGAATATTTCCAATAGGGTGGTATTAAAGCTTGTGAATGAATTTCTAGTAGAGTTTTATGGAAGAGGGATAGTATCTTTGAAGGAAAAGGTTTATATATTTCCATAATTATGCCATCTATACCTGGAACTTTATTATTTTTACCCTCTTTTATTGTATCTGTAATTTCTTTGTAGGATATGAGTGCTTGCGGATCTAGTTTTAATTTTTCTGTTTTTTTTATATTAGAACATTTTGCATCTAGATTTAATTGATTGTCTTTCGGCTTTTCCTGGTTAGGGGTCACCACAGTGGAACTCCGGTCCACTAATGATTGGCAGTAGAGTTTTACGTGCTGGCTTGCCAGGCCTAACGCACAACATTCAATGAAGGAACGCCCATTCACGCATGTCGCCACACAGAAGATGCTCTGAAAATCGAACAGGCAACGTCTAACTGTGAGGCGACAATGCTACCGCAGCACCACCACTGCAGTCCTAGATTTAATTGATTGATATGTATATTTTCATTTTGGAAATGTTCCATATAGTGATTTCTATAGGCATCAAGAATGTCACCTATATCCGAGACATTTTCCCTTTCTTTTCATGGAAGACACTTTTAATGTTATTAGCTTTTGATTGTATTTTGATTATGGTGGATAAATTATGTAGATATTTGGGAGAAGTGGCCAAGGTATTAATTTTTAGTTTTTCTAAAGCTAAACTAGTTTTATGTGTTAGAATTTCATTGTATTTATTGTTTAATACTTCTACATTCTTTTTCATCTCCAAATGATTTTGATTTTTTTTTCAGCTTTTACAGACAAAAGTTTGGATTGTAGATCTAATAATTCAGAATCCCATTCTCTGATTTTTTTTTTATACTAAATTAGGGTTTTACCATATATGTAAGCTTTTAATGAGTCACATATCATGATTTTATTTATTTATGTGGTGTAATTAATATCTAAGAAGAACTGTAATTCAAATAATAACCAGGGTTTGAACTCTTTAATTTTAGTTATATATGTTGGAATTCTGAAGTTAAAGATTAATGGTTTGTACACATTTTGAAGTTTTAGTATTCCCTGAAGTGTGTCCTATAACAGCTCCATGCTGTAGTGTAATATAGACCTCTGTTAGCGGTTCTATACCCACACATGTCGGTTGTGGATAGTTTGTGTGTATGTTACTGTCTGTATAGGGAACAATGCATTTTAGCCTAGCCACACTCACGACAATTCGAATGCCTTACTTTGGCAATCCTGCAGATGTCATCCAATGTGGTATACACCTTTGGGGAAAGTGTAGTCCAATTATCTCCAGTGTGCATACTGTAACTGCATAGTGCTGTAGCCTAATAAACTAGTTAGATAGGGGTTCTACTCCCAGACATGACAGGTGTGTATGTATGTTTGTAACTCATATACTATGTGGAGGTGGGTGTGAGCGTGTGACACCTGGGCCCAATGTGGAATGGGTTTTGCAAATTTCTTATATGGTGACCCTAGTATATATATCACAATGTCCACTGTACAGGGATAACATATGTGGAATAGCTGTGAGGCTGGGGTGCAAATCCATACCCATATATGTGATATCAAGGCCAGGCAATCACAGTTAGCAACCCCAGTATTAACCAGAGCACACTCTCAACCCATGTCTCATGCACACACACACATTTGCTGAGGCAATAGCCAATATGTGTGTACTACACTGCATATTGGCTACTGATAGTAATTGTGGAGTGATTGCAGTAGGCTACAGGGGGCATGGCACCCTGTCCATCTGTCCAATAGGCACATACATGCAGACAGTGCAGTTTCCCCATGTTCCCCACTGGACACCCGCAACACCTGTGGTGCCATCACATGTGACCCACAAAGGACATACCATGCCTGAAAACATGCCCTGTATGGACAGATGCCACTGACACCAGGGAATGATGTTAGCATACTATCAATGTAGGTACAGGGTTAACCTGCTGTCCATTACCAGTTCCTGCCACAGGTGGCCAAGACTGGCAATCTGATAATCTGTGTACACAACATTGGCCGACACCCCAGGTACAGTTCCACATTTGACTGAACATGCATGTGGGAGGTGTGCACATCCCAAACACCATCCATGTCATGGACTAAGGAACACATACATGGCAAGCGATGCACAGCATTGGCCACACGCAATAGTCACCCAGGTGACTGGATGGTGGATACAATACCTACCTGTGTGGGCAACTGCAGAAACCACAGCCCTAAGCCACAATGCAGACCATCATCATGTGGCCTGATACCAAGGTATACCCATCACCTAGCCTTGTATAGCCATCTGGCACAGTCGACCACCACATACCCATACAGAAATGCACCCATGCATGTCAGTACTGGCACCCTGTGTGTTTGTGTGTGTGTTGTATGATGCGTATGATCACATTCACACTTACTACAACCCCCAGTGGCATACTGAAGCTTGCAACACCTCCCCATACCCTTTGCCCATATAACCTCCGTATGACCCATGTGGTGCATGTGATACCTGCATAGTAATGTGTTGTGGCAATCTCACTAGTGATGAGCTGTATCCCTGGCCCTGCCAAGTGTGTCAATGTGTGTGCATCCCTGTGAGAGTGTGGCTATGTTGACGCTGGCACCTGTTCATGTGGACAGGCACGTATACTTCACCAACTGTATAGCTACCATATCCCTGTTGCAGATGTCACTCACCATCACATATATGTTCTGAGGACTCGACAACAGGTAACCTATGTGGCACATCCAATAACTGCATAGGACTTTGTTAGCACTACATTGTCATCAGGGGGTTGATACCCTGTGCTGGTAAGTGTGTGACACAAACATCTTTACGTTTTACTCCCTCACCCCTCCCTGATTGTCATTGCCTCTGTCTGCCTCTCACTCCCTTACTGGTGGATGTGTAGACCTACACCTGCTTTGCTTAGGCAGCAGCATGTGCATTTTAAGTGATGCTCGTGATGAGCTGATGGCCTCTGCACGAATTGCAGCCATCCCCTAGCTGATTGCATGTGGAACAGCTGTTGTAACATTCCCATAGCCAATTGCATGGAAACACACTCCAATATCTAGGAACATCATGTTGGTGTTGGGCCTTTCCATTCACTGTGAGCAGGAATTTGATCTGTTGTTTGGCAAACAGCATCTCAGCTGGATTTGGGATTTACCTCTGACAACATACACTGTGGAAACAGGCCAACACACAGGAGGGGGATGTGCCTGACCTGACTACAGACTGTAAGTGCTGCTATACTGCATTCAGAGTAATGTTGGTTAACAGGGTGTGTGCAGATATGGCTGTCCTACATGTATTAATACCTGTCATGTCAGTTCTGTTTATGAGGACTCCCCATCTGTAGGGTCATCTGCAGACTGGGCAGTGTGTGGTGTCTTTGGTTTCATGTGTTATCCACAGTGCATGTATCTGTGAACTGCAGAAGGTAGTGTAAGGATTGTAGTCTGTAGATGTTGAAATCCGGGACAGTTACTGAGTTCATATCCCTCATAGGACATATTTTGTGACAAACCTTGCTACAACAGTAAATGTAAGATGTTATCACAGCAACATGTCAATACTGGCCCTGTGTATGTGCTACCAGCCACAATTCTGTCAACCTTTGTACATATGTCATGCATTAAGAGGTGCATATGTGCTATACACCATAATTAGTGTCATCATATCTGATAAGCCAGTGAAATATCAGACTGCTACACATGTTATGTACAGTAGGGGTTATATTTGATGACATAACCTGGACATTCTGTGGTTGTTTGTACAGTACTGAGGTCTGTGTACTTATGGTGAATGCTGACAGTGTGTGTATTGTCAATATGTACCTTGGCCTGTGTAAAGACTGTGGTAGATGTCATCATTCTAGGTCCCATCCTATCTGATGTTACATGCTGCTCCACTGTATGTTACCATATTGGCTTACATGTTTGTAGGGCCATACACACACATGTCGCATACCACAGACAGGCATCAGACCACACTGTGTAGCTCCCAGTATATGTAGGGTTAGTGTGTGAGTGGCACATATGAGGATGGTGGTGAACAGATAGTCCATATACTGTAATATTATGCTAGCTTACCATATGTGGCTGTGTTCACATTGCTTGTGGTTATGCACTTCCACACAGGTGTATCTTACCCTGTGCTGTGACATGCCTGTAGAGCCTGCTATATATGCAGGTACATGTGCCTTACCCCATAGAAGGTGTAGGCCAGTGTTGAGCTAGTCTACATGTAGCCTGCACAGTGCTGTGTTACATACCTAGCAGAGCTGTACTGCTGCTGGGCTTTCCTTAAAAGTCATGTATGTCAGACGGAGCTGTGGGATGCTGTACAGATGTATGTCAATATCTAGTGGATAGTATGTGGCCAAGGCACCTCTGTACCAGCAGTTATTATGTGTCAGGACAGACAGGGGTGTGTGAATGCATAACCTATGGAGGTGAATGTATACCAGTCATTATGTGTTATACCCATCTACATGGCTTTTAATATCCATATTGTCAGGTTTGGTCCACATGTTCTGCACTAAGGGTTTTTTTGTATACCTCTGGGCTGTACAGAGTGTGCCAGAATGTCCACATCTATTGGCCAATATCTCTGCTGTAGTCCATAGGAGAATTACGTGCTTGCAGCAGTACTGTACTATGATGTCTTTAGGGTGTCTGTCAGTAGCCAATGATGCACATGTGAAAAGCAGATGTGACCTTCCACACACACCATGTTGGTGAAGAAAATCCCTATTACAGTAGCAATAGTCTACTAATATATCTGCTATACATACCGACATTCCCTTGCACTATGGAGTTGGGGCTATAGGGGCTGAGGTAAGGCTACACCCCATGTTCAGGACATATGGTTAATATATATGTACATATGATTATCCAGATATCTATACAAATTATTAGACATGTACATATCAGCATATATAGATGGGTGTGTATGTTTACATAGATATGCATATATACACCCAGATATATACATATACAGAGCATTATATGTCTACACATATGCAGATAATGATACATATGCACATATACATATACCACGCTGCCATTCCTGCCAGCAATCCACTGCTGTTGTATCCCCCACACATACGGTGGGGCTGGGGCCGTATATGTGTGAGCATCAACTACACAATACATGTGTGCCATATGCACTCCAGAGGATAGTGTATGCAACAGTGGTATATGGCCCTGTATTATTGAGTCTGGGGGGGATGCACCATACATAACCTAGGCTGTTACAAAATGTGGGGGTATCAGGGGAGAGCTGCCGTAAGGTGTCTGGATGTACAGTACCATACATTTTACCTATCTTGACATTACTTACAGGCCTACTGCCTCCTGCCATACAGACTGTTCTGTTTGCCAGTGTGCCTGTGATGGTGTCAGTTATGCCTTATGTATCAGTTACATCCCATCTGGCCAACTGAAGTCTGTACCACCTATTGATTGTGTATAGAGTGTAGACAGGGGCTGCTGGACTATACACCTGCATCACTTACTGCTGATTGTGTGGTATCCTGTGGTCCAGTCTGTCATTCGTATTGTACGATTTGAAGGGCTTGGCCTGGACAGCAACAGT
>NC_056742.1:54170146-54210146 GCF_019279795.1 Protopterus annectens
TGGTGCAGGACCAATGGACAGGGAGGTCCAGGGTTTCGGCCCCAGACATGCTGGTGCTCCATGACTTGGCCAGCTGAGGTGGGACAGGTGGGTCCGCTGGGACCGGCCTTTCAGAGTGTGCTCTAGTAATTAGATTTCATCATCATATATGGGTTAGTAATAGTCAACACATTCCAGGGTTAGGTGTAACAGCATGCATAGATATTCCCATTAACCCAGACACCAGATACGGAACAGCTGCATAGCAAACAAAACACATGCATATATGGGACCACAGTGGTAATAAGAACAGCATGCAGGTACGTTGATGGCACCATGCCAACAATGTTGGAATAATTTAATATGACACATGCATGGGAACCATTAAAATATTTATCAAACAAGTGGACATTATCAGAGTCAGTACATACCAGTTGGGTGGGTATGTTTATTATTGTTGGAGATAAGGTGGGGAGGAGAGAAAGATGTCATTTAACAAGTCATATATTCCTGTAGTCCACATTACTTTCCTAGTCAGTGCTGTTATCTGTACCTTACAAGTCTTACTACTCCACCCTATAGCCTTATTTTGGTCAGTGATATGGCTGTTGTTATCATTACACATGTACTGGTTTTATCTGCAGTATACACTTCTTACCTGGTATACCCGTGGAGGGAATGTTTGTTAGCACTGACTAACTGTTTGTACACATACGCCCGGATTCCAGGTTGATGTTTTGCATGATGCTACCCAACTCTTTCTGCACAAACTCTGGCCATGTGTTGTCCACATGCTGGTGTGCCTGGACATATCGAGAATATTGCTCTCTTACACCTTTAGTGACCTGTCACACACATATACATGCTTTCCTACACAGTTATATTATGTAGCACAGTGTGGACGACAGTGACCAGTGATACTTTATTATTCAGAGAAACTGCAATGCTCACAATCCCCTACAATACCAGGGTGGACAGTACCAGTACAGGTTATATTGGTCTGTATTTCTCAGCACAGTGTTCGTATCCAATGTACCTGTGGGAGCAATGTTTTTTATCACTACCTGAATGTTGCCAGACAAAGTTCCAGATTACACATTCGTATTATGCACATACATCTCACGCTGTTACTGTACACACTCTTGTCACAGCTTGACAACATGGGAGTTTAGATAGGCTATACTTGAAATATTACTCTCCTAACAGTTTCAGGGGTTGCTACAGTGACAAGTGTGTTCTCATTATGATTGACAATCACTTGTATTTCCTGTTTGCCGGCTACACATCTGGGATCATCCCACAGACTTACCAGGGGAACAGGCAGCAGATATGGGCACATATACTGAACATTCTGGCCTCATGTGTACAGTTGTGGGGTATGAATCTGTATGCAGTCTACTTCCACTCCCAGGATTCAGATCATGGCTGTGTCTGCTACAACCTAAACACTGTCCATCACAGTTGTGTCTGCTATATTGATATTGCTGTATATCTCCAATCTGCTTTCTGTCTTATTAATCCCCTGTGCTTATGTATAACATCTGTTTGAATTTGTATAAGTGCATGTATTCGCACTTTAAAAAGTTGAATAATCAATTAATTAACATTGTGAACAATTAGCCTAGTTGGTGTATAAAGGGATGGATTACTGGTTTGAATTTGTTCCATTGAAGAGAAAATGCCAAGGTACCAGAGCACTGAGCACTTTCATTAAACAGATTTTATTTAGCCATCTGTGTTCTGTTAGCTTTGCTGGTTTTAGTTTTGGGTGTTTTTGAATTTTGCTTTGTGAGTGGAAGTTTTTACTTTCCCTTAGTGGTTTTTTGTTATGAGTTCTGTCAAAGCTGGAGAAGCCAATGCCGGTGATGGTTTTATGTTTGCTGATTTTCTTAAGGAGAGGGAACGCAGGTTTGCTGACATGGATTTCTGGTTTGTCAATGCATCTGACTCCTGCTCTGAAGATTTTGACCGTTTGGAGCATCTTATGTCTAAGGAGGTGATGGTTTTGTATGACTTTAAATTATTGGAAAAGTATGTTTCCTTGGGGATCACCCCCAGGGGTTTGCGTATTGACAAACTGCCTGCTGGAGGTTTTGCAGACGATGAAAATGATCTATTACTTGAATGGAGATAAGCAGCACATGATTGTACCTTGAACTGGCTTAAAATTATTATGAAAAAGAACATTTGCACTATTGATAAACTATGGGGGGATATTGTTGAGCTGCAGAATAGCTTAATGGAAAAGACCGTCAAACTGTTTATCATAGTGCTTTTAAGAACATTAATGATAAAATCAATAAGGTTGAGTTGGAGGTCCTTTTTCGTAAAAAACATAAATTGAATAGAGATATGAGAGATTTTGGGAATGATGAAGTGTATACCTAGCCACGTAAGGGGTGACGTTATCATCAGAAATCCAGAGAGTGTATGTCTAAGAAGGAAGTTGGGTCCTCCTGTTACACAATGGAGATGACTGGAAGTAGAAAAAGTGTGTCATTTGAAAAAATAGGTGTGGAAAGTTCTCTGGAGAGGGCAGAATCAACAAAAAAATGCTCCTGTGGCTGGAAAATCGAGTTGGCAAGTTCAGATTCGGTCACGGAAGAATCCAGGGAAGCCTCACAACAACAAGAAGTAAGGACATATGTTGGTAATGACTTTTTGAGCTCCGCTGATATTTCTGCAGAGGTTTTGGACTTTGACCCCTTGACTTTGGATAATGCCCCTCTTACTTTAAATGTGAATTCTAATTGTGTTGCAGAGTGTCGACCCATTTCTGAGGGTGATTTACATGTTATCAGTTTATCTAAATTGTCTTTGTCTCATGACATGCTGAATGTTTTATTTAAAGGTTCTAAGTTCATACCTACCAAACTTCCATTGCTAGCAGACATCATTATTGAAGTTAAAAAGTTTGTTCGAAAACTGAATTTGATGGTGCTCTTTTCTGAACATGAAAGACATATTGATTTAGAAACTTTGAGTTTTTCTAAGAGCGATGATCTATTAAATTTAAGTATTTATGATATTTCTGAATATTCTGAATTGTATGAACCTAATAACTGTGATAGTGAAAATGATGATGAAAGTTTTGGGGTGGGTTACGGACACATGGTTGTACCATATTTTCCTTCAAATAGCACCTTTATGCCGCCTAAACAGTCAGGTGCCATTAATGTGTTTGAACAAACAGTTTGCACTTGGATTGAGGAGGAATTTGTTAATTTTTGTAAAGGTAAAATCAGTTACAATCTCAAGAAAAATGAATGACTTGCATTGAAGGAGTTAAGATGCAATTTGGATAAAATAGTAGCAAGACCCGCGGATAAAGGTGGTAATTGGATTGTTATGGATATGGAACAATACGAAGGTATGGTTCAGGGTTTGTTACAGGAAAATGTTCATGTGAAATTATCCGGTAATCCATTGAAGCATTTCTCTGATGATCTTCATGAATTATTGGAGAAAAGTGAGAGGCTCAGGTTTTTGACGGCCAGTGATGTTAATAAACTTATGGTGTCTGAACCTAAGCATCCGTATATCTATGCCATTCCAAAAATTCACAAGTGTTTAAATAACCCACCAAGGAGACCTATAATCTCAGGTGTAGGTTCATACATAGAGAGAGTTAATACATTTTTGGATTTTCACTTTAAGAAGTACTTGATGAAGGTGCCATCTCATATTAAGAACACTAATGATGTCTGTAAGGCATTGTGTGGGATGAAGTGGGACAATGATGACTTCTGGGCAACATTTGATGTATTCTCCTTATATACCAACATTAATAAATGTTGGGGTTTGGAGGCCATGCAAAAAATGATGGGAGAGGGTCCCCGCACTACTTTTTTATTATCTCTTCTAGAGTTTAGTTTGACTCATAATTATTTTATGTGGAAGAGTAACTTTTATTTACAAGTCAGGGGGACTGTGATGGGGGCAGCATTTGCCGCATCATATGACGTCATTTATATGGTGGAGTTCAAGAAGCAGTTCATGTTTCACAAACATTTTTTCATCAATAATGTTTTTTATAAACTATATATTGATGATTTGATTTTTGTTTGTAGGGGCAGCCAGTCTTTATTTTCGGGGTTTATGCAGGATCTTAATGGTATCACAAATGGTTAACAGTTGGTTTGGGAATGTCAGTCCCGAAGGATACCTTTTCTGGATGTTGAATTTTACATTGGGAAACATGGTACAGTGCAACATAGACCATACAGAAAACCTGCTATGGTGAATTACTTTTTGCATGCTAGCAGCATGCATCCTACCCATTCGAGTAGGGCATTGCCAGAGGGTGAAATGAGAAGGATTCTCAGAAATACTTCTGAATTTTTATATCGTGAAGTGTTTTTGAATGAGGTACAGGAAAGGTTATCTCATAGAGGGTATCCTGAAGTGGACCTTTTTTGGGATCAAGCATAGGCTGTGTGGGAGAAGTTATGTTGAACAGCATGAAGCTGGTAGGGTATTTCAGCATCAGGATGATAATCAGAGGTTATTTTTTGTAACTAAATTTTCTAACATTTCCAAGCTGTTAGAAAGGATTGTGAGGCAATATTGGCATATTGTGATAGATGATATGCAGGTTGGTAGGCTGTTTCCCAAGCACATAACTTTCTCCTATAGGAGGTTCAGTAACTTGAAGGAATTACTTAATAAAAAACTGGATTGCCCTCTAGCTGGAAGGGAAGTGGGTATGTATAGGTGTGGGCATTGTTCAGTGTGCAATAGATTTAGAAATTTGCATGGTGTCAAGATCAATGATAAAAGATGATTAACTAATTGTAGTTTTTTTAATAAGTTGTTTGTAAAAATGTGGGGGATGTAATGTTATGTTATTGTATTTTCCATTCATTCCTTTTTATGTGTTTCTTCTTCTTAAAATAGTTTTTATACCATTTGCATTTGTATAAGTGCATGTAATGGCACTTTAAAAAGTTGAATAATCAATTAATTAACATTGTAAACAATTAGCCTAGCTGGTATTTAAAGGGATGGTTTATTGCTTTGAATTTGTTCCATTGAAGGCGAAATGCCGAGGTACCAGAGCACTGAGCACTTTCATTAAATGGATTTTCTTCAGCCATCTCTGTTTCTGCCACCATTGTTGGTTTTCGTTTTGGGTGCTTTTGAATTTTACCATGCAATATACACCTCTTACCTGGTATGCCTGTGGAGGGAATGTTTGTTAACACTGACTAACTGTTTGCACACATATGCCCGGATTCTGGGTTGATGTTTTGCACTATGCTTCCCTACTCTTTCTGCACAGAATCTGGCCTCTGGCCATGTGTTGACCACATTCTGGTGTGCCTGAACATATTAAGTATATTGCCCTCTTCCACCTTTAGTGACCTGACACACATATACATGCTTTCCTACACAGTTATATTATGTAGCACAGTGTGGGCGACAGTGACCAGTGATACTTTATTATTCAGAGAAACTGCTTTGTTTGCACTACCTGACTGTTGCCAGACAAAGTTCCAGATTACACATTAGTATTATGCACAAACATCTCACTCTGTTACTGTACACACTATGGTCACAGCTTGACAACATGGGAGTGTAGATATGCCATACTTGAAATATTACTCTCCTAACAGTTTTGGGGGTTGCTACAGTGATACGTGTGTTCTCATGATGGCTGACCATCACTTGTATTCCCTGTTTGCTGGCAACGCATCTGGGATCATCCCATAGACTTACCAGGGGGACAGGGGACAGGCAGCAGAAATGGGCACATATAGTAGACATTCTGGCCTCATGTGTACAGTTGTGGGGCATCAATCTGTATGCAGTCTACTTTCACTCCCAGGATTCAGATCATGGCTGTGTCTGCTGCAACTTAACCACTGTCCATCACAGTTGTGTCTGCTATATTGATATTGCTGTATATCTCCAATCTGCTTTCTGTCTTAATAATCCCCTGTGCTTATGGCATTCTGACCTTGTATAACAACACTCTTATACAGAATTCCTAGACAGTTATATGTTGTAGGACAGTGTGGGTGACAGTGGTGTGTAATACCTCATTATTCAGAGCAACTGCATATCATTCTTGTATTTCTAGGCACAGTGTTGGTATTTGGCAGACGTGTGGGAGGAATGCTTATTAGCACTACCTGAATGTTCCCACACACAATACCAGGTGCCACATTACAATTATGCACATACATCTCACTCTGTTACTGTACACACTCTGACCACAGCTTAACAATTTGCGGTGTAAATGGGACATATGTGGCTTCTTAGTCACATAAGGTATTGGGGAGTTGCTAGTGTGCCAGGTTTGTTGTCATAGATGTGTATCAATCAGTTGTATTTCCTGTGTGCTGCCTATACGTCTAGGATCATCCAGTGATTTCCCAGGGGGGCAGGTTGATAGGCAATAGATATGGGCCACTTTAATAGACATTCTGGACATATCTGTAAAGTTGTAGGGTATGATTCTTTATTCCGACTACTACCACTGACAGGATTCGAACAGTGGCTGTGTGTACTAAAAAAAAACAACAGTTCACATCTCACTTGCATATGCTATTCGGTTTTTGCTGTCTGCATTTTCCCTGTTTAATGTCTATGTGTCTCTCAGTTGTACTAAATGGTGGCTGGGGATTACACCTGTCATATACAGGCATTCCTACACATTCAATTTATGGTGCATGGTATGGATAACAGTGCTTAACACTACAGTACTATAACATGATTGCAAATCTAGATTACCTTATGATACCAGAATATATACATGCAGTCCAGTAGTTAGAATTGTTTTGTCAGGATATTACACTTTTGTTGCCATACGAACAATGAGACTCTCCCTGCCACATTCTCTAGTGTATGCAGTAAATCATGGTTCTGAGGAAAGTCTGATGGTATTCAGAAGAAAAGGCATTTGTTGCTGTATGCAGTACTTGCCTTGATGAATACAGGTTTTATACTAGCAATTAATTTACTACTACTTTTATTTTTATTTCCTATGACAGTAAAAGCATGAGTATTACTGACTTGTCTCGCATCGCAACCGTGCCAGGTGGCAGATGTGGGCCTCCTGGTTCACAGCCCACTCCTTTGTAACTGTGGAGGACATAAGAGCAATATTCAGCCATACCTATGCATGATATACCTGAGCTGACAATTATTACACACATACTGGGGTGATACTTACACATGTCTGGAACATCCCCTGATGCTCTAGCCTCTTGGAGCCACTCCTCCAAGAGGTCTTCCTTCCACTGCTTCAGGTCAGCATAGTGGTGCCTGACCTGCTCACCAGTTTGGGGTATGCCAGTGGCACTGATCAGGTTATGGGTGAGACAATCCCAGGACTCTGCCTTATATTGGGAGCCCCAGTACCGGCTCTGCAGCAGTCTCTGTGCATGGTCTTTAACTAGGAGTTCTGCCATGACCTTGGACTCCTGGATGCACCAGCAATGCGCCCGGAAGCACACTCCTTCTCCCCTTACTGCCATAGTGCCTGCAAGGGGAAGCTACAACCAGTTATGAGATGTATTCACACCTCTTAGGAGTAAGTAGGGTCGATTTCCCACACTTTTCCATGATTGGCCGGTTTTGAAAAGACTAAGCTATGGGCAAACTTCCTTACCTAAGGTTGGCATTGCTTAAAGGGTTATACCACTGGCACAAAGAGTTAGCTGGTCTACACATTGCTCACACCTCCTAAGCTGGCCTGTGCAATGCTTAGCATTGCTTACATTAGACCTTCATTATAATGCCTTTTTGGCATTGTGTTATTATTCATTACACCTTATATGTATGCCTGGTATCCCTGATTGATGTGTATGCACACTCTGTGGGGTCCTTGTGTTTTATTGGGTCTTCAACACTCTATTACAATTACACCTCACTTCTGGGCTTACTGCTGTACTCCAGTTCACATATTTATGTTATGTAGTGGGTTATGGCACATATGACTGTATACTGATGCCTTTCACAGGTTCAGTTTGGTTATACTGTGGTAAGGACATGTTTACTACTACCTCATTCGTCTGTACTTCAATGATGGCTTGGTGGATAACTACTGGGACTATGGTGTATAGGGTCCTGGGTTCAAGACATGCATGACTGTTTATTTTGTTGATGGGCAGAACAAGGGCCATTGGATACAGAGTGATTAAGGCAGTTTTGAGCAGTTGTAAGCAGGTTTGTATGATGGTAAGCACTGCTAACCTGCCATTACATCTACTTACAGAGAGTTAGCTTTAGAATTGCTTAGCCAGTGTAGGCATTGCTTACCATGGTGCAAATGGGCTTAAGGCCGCTTACTAGTGCTTACATATGCTTATTCCTGCTTATTTGTGCTTAGACCTGCTTACTAGTGCCTTATTCATTATGACACTGACACCTCACATGTGCATTTACTGCAGTACTCCATTTCATAAATATGTGCTATTTAGTGGGTTATGCAACAAAATTATTGGTCATAATGTGCTTTGCCATGTAAAATAGAATGTGCTGTAGTGAGACTCGAACTGAGAATGCCTGCTCATTAGGCAAATGCTCTGCCCACTATGTTGCTTCATTTGCATATATCTTCCTTGTTATCCTCTTCAGCCTTTTAAGCTGCTTTAACTGTAGCTAAGCGATGGGCACACCTACACACCTACAGTTAGCTTCAATCAGATTTTCAAAAAAAAAAGTATTTCTTCATTTTATTACTACATTCTGCTGCTGTTATACACAAGGTGGACTGTTGGTGGGGATATGCAGTCACCTGTGAGCAGTCTCGCTCATTGCATACCCCTTTCTACTGTTCTACATTGCAGGGGCATGTTTATTCTGAGATCTCTGCTCTCAGACATGCCCCCTGCACTCATATACACTCTGTGTAAGCATAGGAGCTTGGGCAGTGTGCCTTATTAATATGAATGGTGTGCTGCCATCCTGCTCCTAAAAGGTCGCTTCCGTGCAGGACTAAGCTAGTCCTGCACGGAAGTTTAGTAAATCCGGGGGTTTGTCTTTGTCTTATAACTGGATTGCACCAATATCATATATTCCTTAGGATTCCATTTGTAATTGTCATTTGTTTTGAAAGGAGTTTCTTGAAGGAAGACAATTTGTGCTTTGTTCAGTTTTAAATATTTCAGTAGATTTGATCTCTTGCTAGGATTGTTTAAGCCATTGGTATTTAAAGATAATAAAGTTAAATCTATCTTAGGTTATTTAGACTATTAAACACCTTTCTCTGATAACTATAAAGTATATGTTTGAGCTGTTAAAGGAAATTATCAGTTTTATACTTTGAGTGTTTTCCAGTAAATTAATGTTTTGATCAGGCATACTAAAAATGTTTTTGTAAAATAAATTTAAATTAATAAATGTTAACAAAACTAAGATCTGCACTAGCCGTAGAATGAAAATCATTCCTAATCTGATGGATAAACCTTAGTCCATCAGATTATCACTCATACCTTGACAATCCAGAACATCTGAGCTCCATAAATTGAATTATCATATGGAGAATAATTGTAATACGAATAAGCAATATTTATATTATTTTAAGTTGATATAGTACTATTGTAGATTAGACAGAATTCTAATACAATATAAATGTCTACTTATTGTATAAGCAATTAATATTTGCATGAAAGATAGATTGACAAGCAATTCAATCATAGTAAAGAAGGATGTATCATATATAAAACCTCAGTAAAATATTATAGCACACAGTTATTTAAGATATTCACCCTTATTGATGAAGTCTTTCAAAACGTAGTACTTAATATAAATAGATGGTAATAATATTTATACCTAATGTTTACAGTACAATGCATTTTACTGGATATATCAGAAGTTATATTTCATTGTTTGCCAGCATTTAAGTAATCACTTTGTTTGTTGCTAACTTACTTAAAGCATCAAGTTTGTTTTATGTAAACATCGATGAAAGTTAGTACATTTTAATTATCAGTGCACCCCTCTTCTCCCCATTTTCTACACATAAGGACTTAAATATCTGTCATTTCTTATTATAAAATGAATGAAATTATAGGTTAAAAACAACAAATTCACTTATAGTGATTAATGATTACAAGTTCCCTTTCCATATTCATAAATTGCCATTTTATGGCATATACTGAAAGTTTTTAGATTTAAATGGCAACATTTTATTTTGTATAATCAGCAAAGGTTAAACTGAGTGATTATTATCAATTTAATACTATTTGTTCAGAATGTGATTGTTACATTCTGTGACATTCCTAGTTCAGGCTTCTATTGTTTCCCTTGAACAACTTTGTCAGTTTGATATCATATATAAACCATTAGTTACCTTGTGGTGTGTTTCCAGGCTGTTCTTAAAATATCCAAACTAATATTTGTCCTGTTCCATTTTACCAGCCTGTTCCATGCAGTGCCACTCTGTCAGTGAACCACTCAACACACCTTCCAGTTCCACAGATATTTCCATGAAGGAAATCTGATTACTCTCTAGCACTTCCCCTCAACCTCAAACACCCCTAAAATCAGCTATCCCCATATGCCCAACACATCCGAGCAAGCTCACCTCCCAGACTACTACAAAGGGTACTGCACAAGACCAAATACTCTTAGTCTTTCACAATAACTCAGACTACACTCTTATTTAAATCCTTAATGTGTTTGGACCAAAATACATTTTAAATATAAAATTGCACTTATTTTTTTTTATCAAGAATCAACTTAATGAGCTTAAAGAAGTATTGGGAGACCATCAATATGTGTACATGTGATTTAAAACAGCCATTTTTTTTTTTTAAACCAAAAATGTCATTGCCAAGAATCAGGAAGCTCCTCAGAGCCATTAAACATTATCATCACTCTGCCTTCATTACCACAGCAACCTGGGGGCATCTGTTTCTGTTAGTGTGTCTGTGTAGTGCATAACAGAGGCTCACGCTGCACCTGAAGCAAAGCTTCACTTCACTGCAACTTCAAGCCTAAATTCCCTCCCTTTCAGAGAGAAACCATTCTCTGCCATAATATCCCAAATCACAGTTCTATCCACCCCCTACCCTGGATCCAGGCTAAAACACAAAATGTCTCTTCCTAAAACACAAACATCAGTAAACCTTGATCATAAGCTGCAACCCACAGCCTCCCGGAGACAAAAACGACAACATATAACAGCTGCCAGACACAATTGCATCCACATACACCATGTCAGGTTTATTCAAACAGCACTCAAAGCTATGATACCTGCCATAATTGATATTAATTATGTTTAGACAGAATAATGATGACATTTGTACTAAGAGCTTGCTACTATTATTGAAACAGAATATACATGACATTTCTAAATCATACTTTAACTGAAGAGGGCATTAGTCTCCATGACAGCATTTTTTTCAAAACAATCTACTGTTACTGCTATTATATATGATGTTAATTTGTTACATTTCAGTCTGAACTCTGATGAATGGTACCTTGTTGAATTAGTTAATTAATTATTTTAATTATTATAAGTAAAATCAATGAAAAATGAACAAGAAAAGTATTCATTGAGTTCAAGTAGGGGAAAAGAAACTTCTATGTTTGTATTATAACCACGAAAAGAAATCTTCAGCTAAACACCACAGCTTGTTCTCTGCTGATAAAACACTTATGCTGGACACGTCTAAAGCTTCAGTAGGACAAGATTGTTCATAATCCCGAACAGTCAGGGAAAGAAAATTCACATCCAGAAGACAGGAATGCAGAAGATTTGAAATCTGGTCCTACTGAAGCTTTAGACGTGTCCAGCATAAGTGTTTTATCAGCAGAGAACAAGCCGTGGTGTTTAGCTGAAGATTTTTTTTTTTGTGGTTTTGGTGTTGGTTCCTCGGCTAGCTTCAGCAGTATCTACTGAGCTTTTTTTGATGTTTGAATTATATGTTGCTTTGTTTGGCTTATACATAATGTAAATAATAACCCATCTTGACCTACCTTTGTTTGTGAAGAATTATTAGGCTCTTTGAACATTCTGAATAAATCATTACTGTTTCTCAGTTGTTTAAGAATCCCTCCTTTTTTTTAAATAAAAACAGATGACAAGTGATGTACCATATCAGTTGACACTTTGAGAGATGTAGTTGTAAGAGTTATCTTTTGGGACAGCTATCTTGGAATCAGTTTTTTTTTTTCTTTCTAGCATCAGTCCAAGGATTTGTTTTTTTTTCATTCTTTTAAGAGTAGGGGCCATCCATTCCATTTCTTCTGGGATAGACACTATGTTGTTGCTTTTGATGAATATAGTAGCTTCTTCTAAGTCATTAAAGGTTCTCACCTCATTGGCAAAAAATATTTTTATCTTGGCTGGAAAGGCCAGCTGTGCTTTAATGTTTTATTTCAACAGTTTAATTATTGTCCAGACTTTTTTCCTTTGTTCTAGTATTCTGGAAGAATAATCATTGTCAAACCTTATCAGGCTTTGATTGTATTTTAAGAGTGATTTTCTCCAAGCAGATTTTAATATTAGTTCCTTGTCCAGACATTAAAAAAATTATAACTATGGATCTAGGTGGAGTATTTGTTGAGTTAGAAGCAGGTTTCCTCAGTGCTCTATGTGCTCTT
The DNA here is from genome assembly GCF_019279795.1 of Protopterus annectens. Classification (NCBI taxonomy): domain Eukaryota; kingdom Metazoa; phylum Chordata; order Ceratodontiformes; family Protopteridae; genus Protopterus; species Protopterus annectens. The sequence goes on from NC_056742.1 coordinate 54,182,684, forward strand.
TCAATTCCGAATGAAAGTCCCTTTTTCAAGTCTAAAAATTCAGGAATCCAGGTTAAGAATGAAATAATGTCTTCTCCTTCAGTGTTTTCAGGCAGACCAATGATCCTTATGTTGTTTCTCCTTTCCCTGTTTTCTAAGTCATCTATTTTGTTAAGCAGCCAAGTATTCTGTTTAAGCAGAAATTATTTTTGGAATTCTTCCTCTTTGAGTTTCCCTTTAATGTCATTTAGAGAAGTTTCTATATTTGTTATTTTTGTATGGTGTTGCTGTAATAGTTCCTTAAGAGTATCAGTCTATTTTTGAGAATTTAATTTGAGGTTTTCTAAGTCATTTTTAAAGCCATCCATCTTCAAAGATAGTTCCTGTAAGGTAGATGTCATCAATTGCAGTTCTTTTTCAAAACAGCATCCGGATGAGAATTCCTTGAGTTGTTCATATTCAGTGACTCGATATAGCTCCAAGTTACTTGACAGGAACATTTTTGTATATCTCCACCAAAATTGATATTTATGTAGTTTAGTAGGTTATCTATAGATTTCTGATGTTTTAAACTTGAAAAATAATAACATTTTCCAATACTGTTATACTAGTTTATGGAGCTCTCAAAATTCACTGCTCTCAGTTGGCCATCTAGGCTTTGCCCCCCAGTTAAATCTTCTGATGTAGTAAATACTGTACTAGAATAAAAGCTATTCACTATGAAATTAAATTTATTCATGATATTTAACAACACTGATCATGAATAAAACATGATGTCCTTCTGTACCACTGTTGCAGTATTCTTTACTGTAGGGATCTCCCACCCAGAGCAGCCCAACATTCGGTCAGTATAACAAAGCCTTATGATCTTGTATGTGAACAAGATGTAGGATATAAAAGTGACATATGGACTCAGTTACCCAGAACTTCTTTGCTGCTAGTCTAAATGTCATTATTGCTCATTGGTCTGAATGCCTTGTTGCTGTGCTGAATACCTACCCGTCAGATAAGTGCCATGTTGGGGTTGTTTTTCTTTTTCTTTTCTTTGGTCTTGTATTTTATTTTGCTTGCCTAGAGTTCATGTCATCCAAAAAGTGAAAATGTCAGTGTGGAAGGCAGATTCCCCATAAAGATTGTCATGAACAGTGTCTCTTTTATTTGGATGCTTCCCATGACCATATCTTTTGTAGTATCTGTAAGGCATTTGTGCCTAAGGCACTTAGAAGCCATTTGTCTTCCCTAGTCATTTATCTTGAAAATCAGTGAATTAAACAGTTAGCCCAGAGTAACATGGCAGAATCAATTAACCCTGAGGCGCTTCTACTAGGTAAAAGAAAGCCAAGAAGTTTTGGTTGGATTCTTTAGCCATCCAGCCTCCACCAGATGCCACTCTAGAAGCAGGTAATAGCTCTGTAGGTCATTCAGTGTTTACACTGGATTCCTTTGCAGTGACCCTGTCTGAGGCCAGCATGGATTGGTCTTTTCACATGTACTCTGAGGCTTTGCAGGTGTCTGATGAGGATATCGAGGGGGAACCAGGGTTGATTATCTTGGAGGATCCTATTGGGATTCCACGGATATTGGTCAGGCAGGAGGTTCCTGATACTGTTATTGAATCTCACCAAGGGTTAGAACCGCTGGTATGTGTAAGTGCTCATGTCCCTTACCAGAAAAGACCAAAGATGAAGCATGTTTTGGCCCATCTGAAGGATCCCCAAAGGGAATGGCAAGAGTTTACCCAGGCCTTGTTTCCTGCCATGATGAATCTGAAGCCTCCTCAGGTGGTTTCAGTGCCTGATCCTCCTTGGACCTCAACCCCTTCTAAATGACCTAGCAAACCAGATTCTTCTGATAATGATTCAGACTCTGATGAGATGTCCTTGTCCTAGTCTTCACAGATGCCTTCTTCTTTGGATTATAGTTCTGATGAAGAGGAGTCTATTAGCCCTTAGTCTCTGTTTGCAGAATTGTCCTTTGGGTACTCAGTTGCTGGGTGATGGAATACTTAAAGAGGAATTCTTCTCAAGTGTCTGATATTCAGAGAAAAATTATGAGTTGCTTCAGGTGGATACTCCAAAACCATCACAGTTCCTCCTGTGTTGGCTGCCTTGCTAGACACTTTCATTGCTGCTTCCAAATCTCCTGATTCTTATCCTCCTGCTCCTAAGAAATCTGATAGGCTCTATAAGGTCCCTGAGGGCTGTGACATTTGTATTTAAATGCCCTTCTGCTGATCCAGCATTGATATCAGCCTCTTCTGACAAACCTTCCAAACTCTTGCCCTCTTTCAAACTTTTGCCTTTTGATAGGGATAGTAGGGCAGTGGACAGGATTGGTAAGGTTTATACTGCTTCTACTTTGGCTACTATTGCTATGAATTACCAGACCCACATGACCAGGTATGTTCTGGCTTTGATTGCTCAGGCTTGTTAGGTTATTCCTGACCTTCCTAATTCTGAAGGCAAACCTTCTACTTTATTTTAAATTCTGCTTCTCAAGTGACTTGTCACTCTATCAAGTGTAGCTATGATGCTGCTGATGCCTTCTCCAGGGCTGTGGATTTAGGTCTGTCTTGAGAAATTACTCTTGGCTTTGTCTCCACTCCTTGTCTGAGGACATTAAGGTCAAGTTGCTGGATATTTGTTTGGATAATAGACATCTCTTTGGGACTGCTGCTGCTGACCTGTTTAAGTATCTTCAGCCTTGGTGGATCTTAAACATTTTTGTCTCTATTAGCCCTACATCCCAGAGAAATTATCCTTCTAGATCTCTTTTGTCTGCAGGCAACCCTGATGGACCCCCAAGGGCAGGACGGGCAGTAGGTGAGACTCCTCTGCTAAGGGTTCTCAGACTTTTGTGGTACAAGAGCCTCCTTTATCTAATAAACCTGCTTACTCTTTGACAGTTTGCCAACCCGTGTTCTCTTAGATCAGGTTCCTTTGTCCCTTCAGCTTTTCATTTGTCTTCCAAATTGGCTTTTCATCACTTCAGACTCTTGGGTTTTTTCTGTCATCACTTAGCATTACTTCATGGTAATGAAGTCTCTCCCTCCTTTTTCATGTATTCTTCATCCTCTACTAGAGCAACGTCCTCATTTTTCAGAGATCCTATGGTCCCTGGTGAACCAAGGAACCATTCAACCTGTTCCCCCTTTCCCAAGTAGGAAAGGGTTTTTATTCCAGGATGTTCCTGGTTCTTCAAAAGACAGGGACTTGGAGACTTATTCTGGATCTCTCCCTGCTCGACTCATTTCTCAAGGTCCACTCTTTTTAGATGCCTACTCTTCAAACCCTGTTTCCTGTTTTACTACCCCAGGCTTTTCTTGTGTCTTTGGATCTGAAGGATGCTTACATTCATATCCTTATTCACTCTCTTTTAGGAAGTTTTTATATTTCTCTGTTTCTTTAATTTTCAGTTCTCTGCTTTGCCTTTGGCCTCCCTACTGCCCCAAGGGTATTCACAACATACCTAGATCCTGTGATTGCTTTCTGCAGGCTCCATGGCATTCAGATTTGTCCTTATCAAGAAGACCTATTGATTCTGGCACCTTCTCCCAGTCACCTGTTACAGGATTTGGAGTTCATCTCTCTTAAAATCTGGGGTTCACTATCAACTTCTAAAAGTCCATCTTAACTCCATCTCAGGATCATGTGCATCTGCGATGCAGGATTCAGATAGTACAAATGTTGACCTCTCTTTCACTTCCAAAAGATTTGTCCTTGACAACCTTCTTTCAGTCTCTTCTTCTTCTAACTTCCATTACACCAGAGAGTTTCTTCAGGCCCTGGGATTCATGGCATCTTCTGTTCCAATGCTCCCTCTTGCCAGACTGCATATGTGGAAGCTGCCACCCTCTGGATTTCAGTGTACCTCTCATTCCTTGACTAAAGAAAAATTTGAGTGGTGGATTTAACAGTTTGCTCTCAATCCAGACCTGCCCTTTCAGCCTCTAGTCCCTTTACAAGAACTGTTAACAGATGCCTCAGACATGGGGTGTGGGGCTTCACTTGGTTACTTGAAAGTTCAGGTTCTCTGGCCCCACATCAGAAGTCAGACCACATCAACATCAAAGAGATGAGAGCTATTCTAGGGAGATTTCACCCTATATTCTTTCCAGGCCCCTTGAAGGTGAACATAGACAACACTACAGTTATGTGGTATATTAACAAGTAGGGAGGCACAAAATCTTACCTCCTCTGCAGATTGGTTCTTCAGCCTTGGACGGTGGCTCTAAGTCATCAGTTAACTCTTCAGGCAGTATACATTCTTTCAGAGCACAATCTAGTGGCATACTCTCTGAGCAGGTCCAAAACACAGGCTCAAGAATGGATACTTCACAGAGACATAATTCTGGACATTGTCCATCAGTGCGGTATTCCTCAGGTAGATCTTTTTGGCTCCCCTCTGTACAGGGAGCGCCTCTCTTCTCTTCTTTTCTAATTTCTCCAAAATTTTGGGTTTCTAATACCATGATGGGAATGGACCTCATTCCTAAGTCAAAGTAAGATCAAAGTTCCTAAAATTAGTATTGGTTCAATCTTTGATGTCAGCCAGTAGTGCTCTTCGCAGCACCCACAATGTGACCAGTAATGACTCTCTCTGCAATCTGTATGGGATTACATGGATTGGTAACATGTCTAAATATGATTGTAAATTCTTATTTATAAGACTCATTGCTCCTACTACAATTGGAACTGTCTGGGTATCTTTCTTCCACATTGCTTTCATTTCTGCCTGTAGATTCTGATATTTTATGAATTTATTTCTCTCAGTATGCAAGACACTGTAGTCACTGGGTGTGGCGATTTCAATGAACAATGCTACTCTTATCTTCTTTTCTTGGACCACTATATCAATTTTTCAAGCATCTATCTTTTGAACTATTGGTATTGAGTGATCCCATTTCATATAAACTTCATTTGCTATGATGCTTTGTGGCTTATATTTCCAGTGTTTTTCAGCCACTTCAATACCATAATATTTGCACAATCCCCAGTGCAACAATCTTGCACCATTATTATGCCTTTCAGTATACAGTCCTTCTGCCATTCGTATGTCGCAACCAGCAACAAGGTGTGCAACTGTTTTACAAAACCTACATTTGTCTGTTTCTCCCACATGTTCAATGGACTTTGTAAACCAATGCGTATGTAGCCCACTATCTTAGGCTGCCAATATTAATCTTTCATCTTTAAGTTTGAATTCACCTCTCGTCAACGATTCCTAAATTCATTCCTGATCAACATGAGGTTCTTCCAGAAGTTTTCTATATTTGCAACTATATTAATGCTTTTTCCACATTTCTCGCCTTCTCATCTGGTCCTTCTCCTTATAGTCTTTCTTTTTTTTTGGCACATTCAGTTGCTGCCTGATTTTTATCCACTTCTGGGATGATTTCCATCCCTGCTTGACGCTGATATGCTTCGCTAAATTAAGCAGAGAAATCATCTTAGATTTATTCTCCTCATGGTTCAAAACTTTCACTACATTTGGGTCTTGTGAGGTCAGCAGATATGTGTGCAGTCCCACAATTGCTGATCTATACATGTAATTGATTTCAAGAAGGCTCATCCCTCCTTTGGAGCAGGGAATATATAATCTTGGTATACACTGATTTTTATAAATCATTTGGTGAGCATGAAGCATCCTTCTTGTTTCCCTATCTAATCTATCCAACATGTTTTGGGGCCAGTCAATCACTCCAAAACTGTAAGTTAGGACAGGAAGAGCAAATGGGTTTATAGCTCGGATTTTGTTCCTAGATGTCAGTGCTGTTTTCAGGATTAATTTGTCTTCTGAAATATTGATTACCAAGTTTTATTCACATTTGTTCATGTTTTATTGTTGATCCTTCATCTCCCTCTTCCAGAGTGCCATGCCATCTGATGTGGAAGAGGAACACCCTTTCTTTTCCTTGGAAGGATAAGTTTCTTTATGTTTTCCCTCCTCTTCCTCTACTTCCAAGATTCCTGCAGAAGATTCATCTGAACTCCCCAAAAATCTTTCTGATGACTACCTTTTGATCAAGACAGCATAGGTTCCCCCTCTTAATGCATCTGACCAGAAGCAATCACCATAGGTTACCTCACCAGTTGGACCTCCTCACACAGGACAAGGGCTCTCCCATCCATCCTCACTTGTTCACTCTTCAACTGGCACCGTGTGTGATAGGGTTTTGATCCCTTTCAGGCACCTTTTTTCTGATGATGTGCTCAGAGTTATAAAGAAGGCAAGGAAACCCTCAACCAGAAAATCTTATATGTCCAAATGGAAAATAGTTTCCGTCTGGTGCCATTCTTGTAACCAGGACTGTTTTTAGTTGGAATCTCTTTGGTCATCTGTTATTTGTGTGAGTTGCTCCAATTTGGTTTGGCTTTTGAGATGGCCCATTTGTCAGCCATTTCTGCTCGTCTGTCCTTGAATCCTCCCTTGGCTACTTGTCTTGAGGTCAAACAATTTCTTAAAGGCTTCCTGCATCTTAGGCCTCCAAGGAAACCTATTCCTCCCCCTTGGGACCTAAATTTTGTTATGGAAAAAATGAATCTGGCTCCTTCTTTGCAGCATTGTACCTAGAAGACTGTTTTGTTGCTGGCTCTTGCTTCTGCACAGAGGTGTTCTGAGCTCCAGGTCCTTATGGTAATTCTTTCTTTTTTGTTTTTTTCACAAGAACAGGGTGTCCCTTCAGACTAGTCCTTCTTTTATGCCCAAGGTAGTAAATGAGTTCTCCTTGAATCAATCAGTACAACTCCCTTCCTTTTCCACTTCTCCTCTGTCTGCTAGTGAGATGGTCTTCCATACCTTGGATTTGCACAGATAGCTCAGGTACTGTTCAGATAATACTAAGGTCATTCATAAGTCTGACTAGCTTTTTGTTTCCTTTCATTCTAGGACATTGGGTTTAGTTGTTTCTAAGCAAACCATCCCCTTCTAGATATCTAAGGCCATTTCTTTATGTTATTCTTTTCACAGCAAATCTTTTCCTACTTCTGTTATAGCTCATTTCACTAGGACTGTTGCCTCTTCTGTTGCTTTCTTCAAGAGGTTGGACAGCAATTCATCCTTGAAGCTGCCACTTGGTCTTCAGTGTGTCCTTTTACTAAGCATTATAAGTTGGATATGGTTTCTAGCACCATAGCAGGTTTTTCTAGATCCATTTTGTATGGCTTTGTTGAGGATTTGTCTCAGCCTTCCACCCCTCATTCTGTTTCTTGAGCATTTTTACTCTTCCTACAGTAAGGAATACTGTAAGAGTGATACAGAAGGACATGGTACAGATATGTTAAATCTTACTATAACAGTCAATGTCCTTCTCTTTACTGTTGTAGTATTCACTCCCTCCATTTCTCTAACCCTCTCTTGTTTGTTCTGTTTTTTTGTTTTGGATTCACTTTTGGCTGAGAGCCTTCCCTTTCTCTTCTGCATTTTCTCCTTCTGAATAGGCATGGACTTCTTTGTCTTATGCAGACTGTTCCCTTCTGGGGAGATTCAAGTCTGGGTAACTGTCTGTATGTCACTTTTATGCCCTACATCTTGTGTGGGGAGCAAATGTGTAATGCACAATGCATACAAGATCATAAGGCTTTGGTATACTGGCCAGACATTGGGCTACCCTGTGTGGAAGATCCCTGTACTAAAGAATACTGTAACACTGCAGGACATCTACTGGTATGGTAAGATTTTAAAAATCTGTACTTTCTTTAGGAAAAGTATCTGTAACCCCTGTTGATCTCCTTTATCGTATTTGACAAATTATGAGAACATGATCTGAGGAGATTGAATGAAGAAATTAGTTTCCTTTTTGTAACCTTACTAAGCAAGAGACTACTTTGTTACATACCATCACCAGTGATCAAAGTATTAGGGTCATAAAACTGGACAAAGGTGGGAGTGTGGTCATGATGAATATTGTTGATTATGTTTGTAAGATGTTTGAATATCTTAGAAATGAGGACTTTTTTGAGCCAGCCACTATGAAGTGATATTTATATGGCCTATCATAAAACTGATATTTGGCTAAATTATATTTTCATTGAGAATAATTTTACATTCAATGTTAAGAAATGTTTAACTGTTTCCCACCCAGTAATACCTGTCATTTTTGGGATTCCCAAAACTGATAAGAATGAACTTCACCATCCATTAATACCTGTTGTCTCCACCGGGTGTTCTAAGGCTGAACTCATGGCCTAGTGGGTTGATTTAAAACTGAAGTCTATTTTTGATGATAAATTATATATTTTGAAGGGTTCCTGGTATTGTCTTAGGTTGTTATCTAGGACTGAATTTATGGACAATACAATTGTGCTCACAAATGATGTGAAGGATTTGTTTTTGGTTATCCTCCATACAGAAGGATTGGACTGGTTTCAGGAAGCACTGGTGATGGGAACAAATTTGCCCCAGTTTGAAATTAACATCATTGTGGAATTTATGGAAGTAGTGCAACCAAACAAATATGTATTTTTTGATAATGAATATTGTAAACAAATCAAAGGGGTAGAAATGGGGGTACATTAGCCATGCTGCTTGCAAATACTGTCTTTTGGTATTGGAAGCAAACATATGTAATGAAATACAATTATTGGAATAATATTTCCCAATACCTTATATTTTTAGATGACATTATTTTGAACAGGGGAAATTGTCACTTCATGAATTCATGGAATTTCTCTATAATACTGTAGCTTTTTAAAATATGCATTCAGTCATGGTTTTGATTAAATTAATTATTTATACAGTATGATTTATAATAATTTTATTAACAAAAGTTATAAGTTGGTTTTATATCATAAACCTCCATTTTCCAATTCATATTTGCATTTTTCTAGTTTCAATCCATATTGACAAAAGAAGAATTTGGTAAAAGGGCAATTTGTTAGATTATCTAGGCTTACATTGGATTATAGTGTTTTTAATGAAAAAACTCTGAACTTAAAGGATTGTTTTTGGAGAAAGCCTTTCCAGAATGATTTGTAGATGACATGTTTAATATAGTTCTGATGGTAGGACATTGATATTTATTCCAGTTTTAAGGGAGACAATAATTGCAGAGGAGAATAAGTTAGATCTATATGCCCACATTATGATCAGGCCATGTTTTTAGGATACAATAATCATGGTAAAAAGATAAAGGAATTGATTAATACAAATCAGAGGGTTGTGTTTGAATTATGTAATATGAGGAATGTTATGAAAGAATTGAGGTTTGTGTATAAGAGAGGACAGAATTTAAAAAGCATAGTTGAAGATGACCATGGTGCAACATCTATATATGGTATTGTAAAATGCAATGCTTACTCCCAATGTAGTTATATTGATAAATATATCTCTCTCTCTCTTTCTCTCTCTCTCTCTCTCTCTCTCTATATATATATATATATATATATATATATACACACACACACACACATATATAGATAAAGATATATATAATTGATCACATATTATTCTTGAATTCATCTCCCAGGCCCATTAAAATTAGGGTCTGTATTAGAACACCAAACTTTCAAAATTTTGAGTGTTCTAATATCGAACCCTATTAATCAAAAATTTAAAACATCAAACATACAGAACAGCAAATTTGTTCCTAGGGAAATTTGCTGTTCCAAAACACATACAAACAACACATGCACACCAAACAAACAGCAATCCACACACATACACCTAAACTGTTACACCTAACCCAACACTAAACTATGCATACAAAACTAACTATCCACTTACCTTAACCCAAACCCTAACCCTAAGGACCATTACTATCGTGCAGTCACCTCACCCAAGCCCTAGCCCTGACTCACCTACCCCACCCTAACCCTCATGTCCACACAATCACACACTTACCTGACCCACGCCCTAACCCTAACTCACCTAACCCGCCAAAACCCTCACGTCCACACAATCGCACACTTACCTGTACCTGACCTGTAACTTTCCACCGCAGTGCTGAAAATACCGAAGCAACAGAAATGGACAACCAAATTCTTTCCCTAGGAAAATATTCAGTTTTCTGTTTCTTCGATATTTTCAGCATTAGCTGAAAACGGGTCGATATTAGAACACTCAAAATTTTGAAAGTTCGGTGTTCTAATATAGACCCTAAAATTACACTAGATGTTTTTGTAAGATGAAAGGGGGGGGTTGCATTGCACTTTATACATCACACAATGGATTCAACATTGGGAAGATAGAAGGGAATTAATATCTAGAATTTATGAGCACCAGTATGCCAATAAGAATAAGGGTGTAACAAATATCTTATATGCACAGACATTATTATGTAACAATTTAAAAAAAAATAGTTTTTTTGCATTGGAAAAAATTCCAGCACCCATTGGGGGTTAATTGGAATGCACAAATAGAGGTCTGAGAATTAATCTGGCAAATAAGATTCAATAAGACACAACTACCAGGTCTTAATGATAGGTTGGGTTTAAATGCAGTATTGGAATTGAGAGATATGAAAAGTTGATCTGTATTTTTAGGATTATTATTATATTAAATTATTAAATTATATTAAATTATTAAATTGCTACTTTAAGGCAGATTGTGATATTAATGAATATATATATATATATATATATATATATATATATATATATATATATATATATATATTGTTAAGCTTATTTTAAAGCTTATTTTAATTTCAGCTTATTTCATCATTGCAATTAAGGTTTATTAAGGTTTTATTAATGTTTGAATTGGTGCTGTTTGTGATTGTGTAAATTGACTGTAATTTCTGTTTTTTGTAAGTCAGTGCTTTGGGTAGTTGCAGCAGAATTAAGATCTGATGAAGTCTCTTATTGCATCTTAGGATGAAAGCTCTTATTTTTATTAAACCTGTGTGTGTGACATCTATGCTTGTGTTTTTTTTTAAATCAGTTCACTTTGCACCATTAAAGTATGCATATTTGTAAATTGAATACCTCCAAATAGTATTCCCGTACTTCAGTATCATTTGTTGTAAAATAATACTACCCAGTTTTACTACATTCTCATAATCCTCGTATTAATCTTTGCTCAAAACTAAACTACGTCTCAGAAATATTTCTACTATCCCATCATCTTGTTTACCCACAGTCTATTAATAACTAAAAATATTAAATAATCTGTGTACCTTAATATTATTGATACCTTTATATCATCTTTATACTTCATCCTTACATCACCTACTTCATCCTTTACTTGTGCCATTATTATGCTATCACAACAAACAACACTTTACTCATATGACAGCTTTGCCACATGCACATTGACATCCTCATATTTTCACTAATCTGTACAATTACTAATACTTTTACACATGTCCATCTGTGCTATCTTGTAAAAATGTAACCACCTTCCTGCAAAATTCCACATGCTTTAAGAATACGTCCCATTTGGTCATAGCATACATTATAAAAGCTCTAGCTTTCAAATGTCTTTTTTTATGTTATCAAATTATTTCCTTAACAATTATTAACATTTACTGTATATCCGTACCTTTGATCTCATATACTACCTCTTACAGTACATAATGAAAAACTACTTCTAATCTTTTTTTTTAATATTTCATTATTATTTATAAACAGCATTAAGCAGTGTTATTTAACAATTATTTTTCAATAAACATCATTCTTCTTTTTTCCATTAGTATTCCTCACCTTTTAGACCTTTCCTCAATCAAGTTAATACATCCAAAAATAATTTCCTTTCTTCCTTTTGTACAGTATTATAAAACACATCTTCTCTAGGCACACACTTGTCATTTTTCTGTTCTATTACCGTATCCATTTTATTTGGTGTTCTTTCTCTTTTTTTCACTCCTTTTTGCTCCTTTTTTTCTTTTTTTTTCCAGTCTACTTTACCTCTGTTTTATTTTTCTTAACATATATTTATTTTGCATATTCAACATTACTTCTCATTACTCAGTGTAAACTTCTTATACCACATTATTTTACTTTCTGATTTTTCTTCAACATTCTAGATTAAATGGTGTACAATATATATACATTTTTTACTCAATAACTGTATCTTATATCTCTTACCATAATGTAGCTTAACTCATAAATCTCTTTATGTCTTTAAAATAATTAATGTAATCCCAGTTCAGTAGTCTTTCATGATTCCCTGTCATCTCCATATACATTTATTTTCTATTTCTATGTAATTCCTTCTCTTTGAAATGCAGTACATTTACTTCTTTTATAATCTTTCCACCATTCTGCTCATTGTATATAAAATGTTCATTATATACCTTCCTTCTGTTTGTTATCATTATATATGGTTTACTGCAAATGCCGGTGTATCTTATAATTCCTTTGTCTTTATTAATAATTTGATTATTCTCTCCAAATTCTGATTGCATTTCCCCACAATATAAAAAATAGTTTATTATATTCCCCATTAGCTTCCTCTTGTTTCCTCATAATGAAATCTATTTATCTTCATAAATTACTCTCTTATAAGTATACCCCTCTTTTTGCCTAATATTTAATAAGACATAGCCTACTATTTCTCAACATTTTTTTTTCAAATCTTTATATGATTTGCTCATTTTTATCTGAGATTACAGTTAACTACTCAAAAATTACAATATCCATATTTGGCATAGTACAGTTTTTCATCTCATACACTATATGTTTTTCTTTTATTCCTGTGTATGAATATAACACACATTTTCTTATCACCCTTTTCCTGACACTACAGCATTCAATTACTATACTGCTATTTGGAAATACTGCTGTATTGTCCAGTTCATTTGTTTCAGCATAGTTTATTAATACAGCATTCTCAAGGCATTATATTTTCCCATGCTAGATAGCACTTCCTTTCCTTCACACATGTTGAAATTGTAACCTTTGCTCTGTTTTCAGAAATCTCACACCTAGTAAATAAGTAATATATTGTTTCACATTTCTACAACATTCTTAATCTGTAAAACAGCTTAATGAAATATTGCGTTAATAGATAATATAAAAAATAAACAATTTTATTTCTTTGTATTTCTAGTCCCCTGTTTTGACTTTCTTTTTCTGTTTCTACAGAAATCTTTGCTTGCTGGCCACTGTCCACCCTCTTCTTTTTATTTTGTTTTATTTTACTTTGCTAATACTTTATGCCTATTTTCATTTGCAACAGTATTACTACTTTGTTTTGTTGCAATAACTTGCTCAATATCATTCTTGTCAGTTTCAGTACATTCACCCCTAAAAATTGCACCTATCTTCTGATATTTAATTTTCTGAAACAAGCTGTAATTCACTTTCTTCACTAACTCCTATATTATCTTTTCCTTCCTTTCTTACCTGTCAATTTAAAGATGTCTCTCTTTTCAGATATTTGTATATTTCACCTTACAGTTTTTAGACTATGCCCCTTTTCCTCACATTCATTATTCTTTCTTTCAGTATAGTCACTAATAATATGCAGTTAACATCCCCCCAAATAGCACAGTTTTAGCTGTTTGGAACACCTTACCTTTTCGCAGTCACCATAATTACACAATATATATATATATATACTGGAGCTTGTTTTCTAGAAAATTCAGTGTTATTCCCATTCTTCATGCTCCATTCCATAAACTCCCATCCTTCTTTGTTTCAACAGCTTCAATAATTGAACACAATCCACTGAAAGATATTTAATTTCATTTTAGTCACATCATCAGTTATGAACTCTGCAGTCACTCATATTTTTCACATTTCAGCTAGCAAATACATCATCCTACAGGAAAACATATTTTTTTGCCCACTAAAAAACAAAATTCTTTTTTAATGACTAGAACAAAATCAAAGTGACATTTCAAACATTTTCTGTGTGCAGGTGAATTAATAAAGGTGTTTACAGACCACTAAAACCTACGAGTTTATATAATTAAACCTAATCAAGGCATTGATTTGCAGAAATATATATTTTTGTTTGTTTTTATTCTATCTATTGGTCATTTGTACTTTCTGAACTTTTTTCCACCCATTTCCCTTTCAGTTAAACAGTACAATGCCAGTCCACCTCAATACCCTTTAGCTAAAAAGAGTAGAGAAGTTAACCAATTGTCCTGGCAAAATTTGCCCAGTCAGTAGTAATGCTACCATAGGTTTATAGGTATGTAGTAGGCTAATGGCCTTGCTGGCCTTTACAAGCCTAGCCCATAGGATTACCCTGGCATCATGCCTCCCAACCTTAGTTCTCAATGCCTCTGTCAAGTAAAGCTACTGGAGTGATCCCTGGGGTGAATTTTCTATTTCCCATCCACTCATCAAGATTTCTCTTGAAGAGGGCCAGTGAGGTGCTCACTTATCAGCCTCAACAAAAAGTTGAGATCCCTCATTAAATCCTCTAAAGATAGCTATGAAAACAGAATTGCAGCTGATAGTAAAGAAAACCACAAGTCCTTCTATAGTTATGTAAAGAATCTCCACGGCAATACCCAGATTTGCTCTGAGCTACTGCACAATAGTACCTCCTATACCGAGCCAACAGATATTGGTGTATGATTCAGCAGTCATGCAACTGATCTCCATTTGCATGGGTTCTATGAAGTTAGCCACCTCTGTTTTTAGGAGCCCAAAGTTAGCTTTGGAGAAGTTTTTCATGGTGGTTACCTTTACGGGGGTTGGGGGTGGTGGGAGAGAAGTGGATTTCCAAGGTGATTAGATTGTGGTTGGATCTAACCAGGGAGGAGATGACTATTGGTGTAGAGCAATGGTCACCCATGTTAGTAATGACCAGGTCAAGGATATTGCTATGTCTAGTGGGGATAAGAATAAGCTGGTCCAGGGTATTGGGATTAATGAATTTCAGGAAATGTTGGGCAAGTTGGGTCTATATTAGATTCTCGAAAGCCAACAATGTCGAATCTGACATTGTCGACATGAGAATAGCGAAACTGCTGAACATCGAACAAGTAAACGGAAATCTCCGTAATGGGAGATTTCCGTTTACTTCAATGTAGTGCAGTCTCGGAGTTGGTATATTAAAGTAGCAGTGGGTGTGGGGGGTGCAGCACCATTTAGTTTTTTTTTGTTCTTTTTCTTTTTTTTTCTGAACATTCGATGTTCTAACAATTCAATCACTAAAAGTCGACCTTTAGTGACTCCAACTCTTAAATATTCGATGTTCTAATATAGACACGGGCAAGTGTATTGGCACATGAGTAGTTTTCTCAGTTAATGGAGGGGTAGTTGAAGTCGCCCAATACGACAGTGTTAGGTTGGACCATAATATTCTCCAAGGTGCTTAGGAATGTGGAGTGTGAGTCTTGGGTCATGGCTGGGGAACTATAGCAGGCCACAACCTGAATCGCTGTCTTACCATATGTTAGCTGCACCTGAAGTATCTCAGATACCAGCACAATGAAACACACTCCAGCCAGTGTAATAACTTATAAATCATATGACAAATGCCGGTTGGCACATCAGACCATGTTAGAACATTTTTAATATAAAATTTAGCGGTTTCTTTTGTTGCAGTGTTTACAAACTTCATCAGAATGCAGGAACACTCATAATGCAATCACATGACTAAAAAGCAATCAATCAGGAAAAATATCATTAATAAAATCACTAATAATAAAACCCAAAATGAAAACAGCCCCCTAGATCACCAAATAGACTAAAAATAAGATAGCACAAAGGAATAGAGACTGGCATCATTGGAGAGCCACAAAAACCCCAGCAACTAGAGAACAATTCCAAAAACTTAGAAACAAAACAAACAAAAAAAAACTATTCACCTGGATAAAAATAATTATTTCCTACAACTGTAAACAGGCATTAAAACAACCACAAAGAGTTCTGAGCAATAATAAATAAACTACTTCACCCTGGCAAACCCTCCACCCCATCTCTGACCTCCACAGGTAAAAATCACAACTATACCTGATTCATTCAACAAATACTTCATAGAAACCATCTCCACACTAGTTCAGCCCACTATTACCACCACCAATTTCCGTGAACCTGAAGTAAGACCCAAAACAACCTTCGAATTTCAACCCATCCCTACCAACTATGTCAAAAGATTACTAACCAAACTTAAACCTACTAGCCTAGCAGCTGATGGCATCCCTGCAGAATACCTTCAGTTAGCAGCTAATGAACTCACCTACCCAATCACTATCCTTCTTAACAGATATATATATCTATCTATCTATATATATATATATATATATATATATATATATATATATATATATATATATATATATATATATATATATATATATATATATAAATACTATCCCACCAATCTGGCAAACCTCCAACATCATCCCTCTACAGGAAGGTGGTACATCCACCAACCCCACCAACTATTGCCAAATGCCATCCTGTCCCTACTAGCAAAAATACTTGAAAAATGCATACACCACCAACTTATGCCATACCAACTTAATAACCAACTGTTGTCTCCCACCCATTATGGATTCTGCCCTGGCCGCAGTACTACCACACCTCTACTATCTTTCACGAATCTCAACAACCAAAACAGACACTTAGGCAAACTAACATTTGCCATATTCTTGGACCTGTCAAAAGCCTTTGATATGGTCAACCATTCTAAACTACTCCACTACCTTACTGATCTTGGCCTTAGTAATCATGCATTAGCTTGGTTTCAGAACTATCTACATAGAAAATAACAAGGAGTTTGATGGGACAACAACCTATCCTCACTGCTACCCATTACCACAGGAGTCCCACAAGGGTCCATTCTAGGACCCCTTCTATTCTCCATTTCACTAATAATCTCAACAGCTTCTGCCAAGATGCAGCTGTTATACAATATGCTGTTGACTCAATGCTAGTCTGCTCAGCCAATGATCCTTAGGAACTCCTCTCTATGACCCAAAAAGCCTTCCAATCTACTGAAACCTGGTTTCTTAACAAAAACCTATTACTAAATCCAAAAAAAGACTAAACTGTTGCTATTCAAACCAAACAAATCCACCACAATGCCCATCTCATTCAGTATTGGTCCAGAGATGAGACTATCATCTCTCCAGGCACTCATACTAAACTGCTAGGAGTGACCATTGACAACAACCTCAAATTTGATCTACATATAAATCTTCTTCTTCTTCTTTCGGCTTTCCCCGGTTAGGGGTTGCCACAGTGGATCATCTTGTCCACTCATGATTGGCAGTGGAGTTTTGCAGTGTTGAGTTGCCAGCCTGGCGCCCAACCTTCCACAGAAGGCACACACACACACACACCCACACCTAGGGCCAATTTAGAGTGTCCAATCCACCTACAGCATGTCTTTGTGATGCGGGAGGAAACCGGAGCACCCAGAGGAAACCCACGCGACCACAGGGAAGACATGCAGACTCCGTACAGAAGGCACCCCAGCCGAGGGTCGAACCAGAGAACCTCTTGCTGTGAGGTGGCAATGCTAACCACTGCACCACCGTGGCCACCTGATCTACATATAAATCAAACCATTAAAAAGATCCAAAAAAATCTGGGCAGTCTTTATAAAAATAAACAATTTTTAACCCAACCTGCCAGAATAACCATAGCTCAAACTCACCTCCTTTCAACAATATTCTGTGCCACACCTATCTTCACCAACCCACCCATAACTGAAATTGCCAAGCTCATCTGTTACAATCAAATTGCCAAATTTGCTACCGGTGCCCCCTACTGATTCCCCCACTGTCACTCACTAAATCAAGTTAATTGGCTTAAATTCTCTAATCTCCTATCATTCCATCAGCTTTCTTTTGCCCATAAACTCTACTTTTTCCAGATAAAATCCCAGCACTGTCCAAACTACTAAAACTACAAACTAATCCCAGACAACTTCGCTCTAGTGATAAAAGACTAATCAAGGTAACCAAGAGCAATAAAACAGCAGGTGACTACATAGGCATTACCTCAGTTGACTCAAAGGTTACATTTAAAAAACTACTCAAAGAACACCTAAAACTCACATGGATATGCTCCTTCTCCCCTCCAGGTTGACCTCTCAAATCACTCTCACCTTCTTCCCCATTCTCTTGCTCCCTATCACATCTATCCCTTAATGAGGAATTGTAACTCCTACCTACGGTGTTTCACCTGCTAACATCCATCCCAACAGTCTGCAAGTGTACACATTCCAACTTGGAACGCAACTTGCTAGTCACAAAATGAACCCTAACATCTCACCACAACCTCCTCTTACTTATGTTTGTCTCATGCAATACTATAACTGGAAAAATCTGTACATTCTATGTAACTATTGTATTTTTAAACTTCATAACTATGTGACCTTGTTAAATCTTGTGTTTACCAATGTATATTTGCATGCTATGTATAAATCTCATACTTGCTTGTGATTTAATCTGTGGAGCTTTCCTCCCCGGGCCTCCACTGAAAATGGACATGTATGCAGTTGGACTCTCCCAGTCAACAAATGTAAAATAAAAATAAATAAATAAATAATCTTCAATTTTATATTATACAACACATAAAATTACAAAGTAAAGTAAACTATAATACCACAAATAAATATAAATCATTATATAATACGTATCTTGGGAAATGAGACATTACCTAAACATCAGATATTAAGATATATATGTGTGTGTTTAAGATATCTAAAATAAAACATATATATATATATATATATATATATATATATATATATATATATATATATATATATATATATATATATATATATATATAAAATAAATAACAGACATATCAATTAATAGTTAAGAAAATACAATAAAACGTGAATGCAAAATTCTATTTTTAATAAACATTTAAAAAGTTAAATACATATTACATTCTTCTAACTCTTAAAATTAAATTATTCAGTTTTATTTGCCAATATAATTCCCTGGATTCAAGTAATGCTTCCCAGCCACCCCATCTAAATGAGGAACATTCTGCAATACATAAAATATTTTTTTTAAATCCTTACACTGTACAAAATGGCAGGACTATGCATTGCTAGGGTCATATCTCCTAGTAACATAAATATACTCTTAAATTTTAATTCTAAGCTGACGCTCAGTGTTACCAACATCGAAGGAAGAACAGGTCAGACATAAGGCACTTTAAATAACCCCAGCAGTATTACAATTAAATTTTCCATTGGTCTTAATACTAATACTGATTGAATAGCATAATAAATTAGAGTGTTCATAATAAATAAAATGAGACTGTGGACAAGACACACATTTGCTCCTACCATATAAATCATTAGCTGGACCAGCATTCTCAATAACATTTTTAACATTTTTCCCTGTCATATGTACAAATGCTGGTGACCCCCAGTCTTTTGAATAATACCCAAGGAGTCAAAAGATAATTTCCAGTTTTTAGTTATAGGTTCATAGGTTCATAGGTGTGTACTAGGCTAATGGCCCTGGAGCCTTTACAAGTCTAGCCCATAGGATTACCCTGGCGTAATGCCACCCGACCTTAATTCCCAGTGCCTCTGTCAAGTAGAGCCACTGGAGTGATCCCTGGGATGAATTTTCTATTTCCCATCCACTCATCAAGATTTCTCTTGAAGAGGGCCAGTGATGTGCTCTGTTTGACATGTATGGGGAGTGTATTCCATAGCATGGGTAGTCTCTGGGTTATGAACCTGTCCCTCCAGCACATACTGTTGATTGTGGTAATGAGGTTGAGGTCTCTGGAGTGTGTGGTGTAGAGGGATTGGGATTTCTTTAGATGTAGCATTTCTAAAAGAGCTGGGTCAGACATGGCTTTGTAAGTCAAGCAGAGATCACCTCTAAGTAGGCAATATGAGAAAGAGGATAGTTAGGAGTTTTTTGAGTCTGTCCATATAGTACAAGTGTTTAAGGCCTAGAATCTTTTTTGTGATGTACTTTTCCATCCTCTCCAGTTGTTGCAGGTGTCTGGTGATGTACGTGCCAAATGGGGCATTGTACTCAATGATTGGCCTAATGAGGGAAGAGTAGAGGGAGACAATGTCCTCTTTCTTCCTGAATGCAAAACCCTTATTAATGATATGTGCCACATAGAAGGACTTTCTGACCACAGTGGCAATGTGCTTGTCAAAAGAGAGTTTGCTGTCAACCTGTGTTCCCAGATTAAAATGCCTTCTATGTTCAGTGGACTACCGTTGATGTGGTAATTCATTGGAATTGGGTTTTTCCCAAAGGGGATGATGACACATTTTTTGGCATTGAGCTTAAGGCCATGGTTCTGACACCAGTTGTTGGTCTCAGTGAGGCACTTCTGTAGAATGTCAGCATCACTTGGGGAGTTAATAATAGCTCCCAACTTGCAACTGTCTGCACACTTTGTCAGCCAAAGTCCCTTTGTGTTGGCCTGGACTTCAGAGAAGTATATACCAAACAGGAGAGGACCCAGGACCGAACCCTGTGGGACTCTACTCATGACTGGTCAGCAGTCTGACTTGGAATCAGCTACTTTCACACTATGGGTTCTATCTGTGAGCCAGTTTGCAACCCACCTAGTGATATAGGGGCTGATGCCTAGCTTAGTGAGTTTTTCTATGATTCCTGAGTGGAGAATGGTATCAGAAGCCTTGGCCAGACCAAGATAGGCTGTGTGAACCACCTTGTCTTCATCCACAGCTCTGGTGACTGACTCAAAGAAGTTGACCAAGTTGAACAGGCATGATCTACCCTTCACAAAACCAAACTGTGTGGGATCTAGAGTTTGGAGACTCCCTATATCCTTGTTTATTAGGTCCATGATGATGCGTTCCATAGTTTTGCATATCAGACTCGTTAGGCTAATAGTTCCCAGGGTCTGTAGTCACTCCTCCTTTGTGCAGAGGGATGACTGTAGCAGTGCACCATTCAGTAGGGACAAAGCCTGAGGTGAGGCTGTGATTCAACAGGGTACACAGGTGAGGTGCCAGTTCACTCTGTAGTTCATGTAGAACACAGCCAGGTATATTGTCAGGTCCTACAGAAGCTGTATTATTGGCCTTGGACAGTGCTGTTTTAACCTGTGCAGCAGTAATGCTGGGTGCCTGACAATCTACTGTTAATGTGATTGGGCCTGTGGGAGGGGAAAGAGGGATAAGGTTGGCACTGAATCTGTTGGCCAGTATATTGGCAATATCTGTTGGCTCGCTATAGGAGGCACCATTGTGCAGTAGCTCAGAGCAAATCTTGGTATTGCCATGGAGATTCTTTACATAACTATAGAAGGTCTTGTGGTTGTCTTTACTATCTGCTGCAATTCTGTTTTGTAGCTAGCTTTAGAGGATTTGATGAGGTATCTCAACTTTTTGTTGAGGCTGATAAGGGAGTTTTTCCAGTCTTGGGACTTCACCTTATTTCACATCAGTTTCCTCCTTCTGTTGTAGAGTTTCTTTA
Organism: Protopterus annectens; assembly: GCF_019279795.1. NCBI lineage: Eukaryota > Metazoa > Chordata > Ceratodontiformes > Protopteridae > Protopterus > Protopterus annectens. The sequence goes on from NC_056742.1 coordinate 54,203,958, forward strand.
TGGCAGGGGAGCACCAGATTGGCTTCCTATTTTTGGAGGAGAGCGTCTTGTTTCTATTGGGTATGCCAAGATCCCTGCATTGGTGCATGTGTTCGTACAGTGCATTGGTGTATGATTCGGCAGTCATGCAACTATTCTGCATTTCCATGGGTGCCGTGCCATGCTCCTCTGTTTTTAGGAGCCCAAAGTTAGCTTTGGAGAAGTTTTTCATGGTGGTTGCCTTTGTGGAGGAGGGTGGGAGTGATGTGGATTTCCAAGGTGATTAGTTTGTGGTCAGATCTAACCAGGGAGGAGTTGACTATTGGTGTAGAGCAATGGTTGCCCATGTTAGTAATGACCAGGTCAAAGATGTTGCTACCTCTAGTGGGGGTAAGAACGTGCTGGTCCAGGGCACTGGAATTAATGAATTCCAGGAAATGTTGGGCAAGTGTATTGGTACATGAGTAGTTTTCCCAGTTAATGGAGGGATAATTGAAGTTGCCCAGTATGAGAGTGTTAGGTTGGACCCTAATATTCTCCAGAATGCTTAGGAATGTGGATTGTGAGTCTTGGGACATGGTTAGGGACCTATAGCAGGCTACGACCTGAATCGCTGTCTTACCCAATGTTAGCTGCACCTGGAGTATCTCTGATGCGTTTTGTTGGGCTACCAGTCTGGAGGTGTGCGCATCCTTTATGAATATGGAAACACCACTGTCTTTGGAGTTTTGGTCCAAGTTCTGGGACCGAAAGGTGTGGAATAAGTTATAGCTTGGTAGTGCAGGGGTGCTTTCTGCTGCCTTGAACCAGGTCTCTGTTACAGCACAAATGTCGATGTTCTCCATTTTAAGGAGTGCTTCAAGTGAGTGCATTTCGAAATTTAGACTTCTAGCATTGAGCAGCATGACCCTCAGATTGCATTTGTTTGTTGTGTTACGGTGGTAATTTGGTCTTTTGAACACCACCTAAAAAAGGCACTATAGGGGTGACAAGAGCCTTGGTCAGTATCCAGAAGCCCAGGGATGACAGATGCAGGCCATCTCTGACAAAGCATCGAGGTCTGTCAATCATGTCATCCCAGGCAGACAGATAATGGATCCCCTTAGAATGACATCAGAAACTTAACAAATTGTTGAACTCAATCATTTTCTGCTTGTACTGTGGTATAATTCTAGGTGATGGTAGGATGCTGATTAGGGCTAGGGTCATATCTGCCTGGGCTACATAATCTGAGAGCTCCTCCATGTCTCTTTTCATGTAGTCCAGGAAGGTACTTCTCAGGTCATTCACACCCACATGTACAATGACAGAGTCATATTTGTACCTGTTGTTGGGGGACCTGAGTGCATGTGTTATGTGGTAGATCCTAGCACCTGACAGGCAGCTGACTGCTACTTTCTCCTTATTCAACCTTGTGAGTGGGACATCAGTATGCCTCACTATTGAGTCACCTATGACTAGCATGTTGGGCATGCTGGTTTGCCTTAGGGGCTTTGGTTGAGCGGCACATTGTTTATGAGAGTTATGTGAATTGTGATTAGTGTTGTGTTGTGGTGGTCGAGGCATTTCTGCCTTGGAGGTCTGTGCTGTTTGGATAGATTTTTATTGAGAGCCTCCACAAAGGTGGGTGTGTGGTTTGTGTTTTTATTTGAAGGCAGTGCTGGTGTGTGTTCTGGAGGGCTATGTGTTCCATGTGGTGTGGTACAAGTGTTATCCTTCTCCTCCTGACCAGCTATTCCGGTCTTGGCTGGAGAGTGTGTGGCTTCCAATTTGGATATATAAGTGCATCTCTCACAAGTCTGAGTATTGGGATGTAAGAGGAGAGGGTTGTCTCTGTACTTAAGGCAGTTGCTACATTGCCTCAGGATGCCCAAGTTCACTAGGATAATAGGAGAAAGCAAAGCAAACTGACCTTTAGACATGCCTGGACGGGTGTGCATTAATAATAACTACTGGAGCTGTTTATTGTAGAATGTCTAGTGCTGGTAGCACTTTTGTGTGCTACAGTAATTATTTATTTTATTTATTTTACATTTCTTAGCTGGGGGTGTCTGAATGAGCCGAAAAGGCCCTTTTTCAGCAGAGGCTCTGGGAGAAAAGCTCCACACAGAAAAATTAGATACATTTAGTTATTTAGACATGATCAGTATATGCACAAATTACAATAGACATGTTTTTACAGTGGTATGCAGCACATCAACAGTTACAGTGGAGAGAACAAACAAGAAAATATTAATTTAAAAATAAAAGGTAATTAATAGATTTGTGGTGTACAGCTGAAATTTGGAACCCAGGTAGAATACATACATAGTGCACAGGTACAGTACATACATTGTACATTAGCCAGTGTTTGTGAGTAAGAGTGAAAACTATTATCAAGTACTCTAGGTTTAGTATGCGTACCTTATCCGCTTTCACTAGCCTGGAGAACAGTCATGACACTGCCAACTTTGCTTGAGATGTTGTCTAATGAGGTTTTTAAAGGAGGCTTTGGATGATGTGTTTTGTATGCTAGTGGAGGCAGTTCCATTTTTTAGCCACTGAACTACTATATACTGTGTCTTCAAAGCTATTGTAGCTGTTGGCGACTTCTAGTAGTAGTTTGCTTGATGATCTAAGAGGCCTTTTGTCTGAGTGATGTACTAGGTTTTTGAGGGCAGGACACTTATTGGGGAGGTAATAGAGAGAATGACAGAGGCAGAGCTGATTGTAGGTTAGGAGGTTGGGCAGTTCTGTCCAGTGGAGATGTCTCAAAGCATTACAGTGATGAGTTCTATATGAGCAATTTGCAGCAAAGCAGGCAATTCTGTTATAGCAGGCTTCCATTTTGCTTAGTTCAGTTTTGTTGAGATTATTCGGAATGGGAGATGCATAGAGTTGGGTGGATAGAAGATGGGAGCGAGCAGTGGCTGATCTTGTGTTGCTGGTAAGAAATGGTTTGATACGGTAGAGTGATCCCATTTTGGCATGTACTTTTTAATAGTTAAGTTGAGATGACTATCAGATTTTAGGTGGGAGTCTATGGTTATTCCGAATAGCTTAGCCTGTGCCACTGGAGCAACTAGAATAGCATTTGTGGTGTAGATGGTTAATTAACTATTACCAGTGTTTTTTTTAGAACTGGTTATACTCATAAGCTGAGTTTTCTTTGGATTGAGGATAAGTTGGGCTTTGGTAAGGTAGTTTTCAACATCAAATAATGCTAATTGATTTGTTTGCAGGAGAGTGGAAATATTTTGTACAGCACAGATTAAGATAGTATCATCTGCATACTGAATGATAGATGCATGCTGTGTGGAGGCATGGAGGTCATTTGTGAAGATTGTGAATAGCAGTGGTCCTAAAATAGAACCCTGTGGGACTCCTATAGTTATGGGCAGCTGAGGAGAGAGAGAATTTTCCCATTTCACAGCTTGGTACCTGTCGGTTAAGTAGCTTTGGAACTAGGTAAGAGTGGAATTTGATAGGTGATATTGGTTTAGTTTGTTTAGCAGGATTTGGTGCAAGACTGTGTCAAATGCTTTGGACATATCCAAAAAAAGAGTTGACACCTGCAGGTCTTCGTTTTTGAGATGGTTTACTGTTTCTGTGAAGCAGAGGAGGGCTATAGTGGTACTATGGGCACTGGGGAGGTCTGAAACCATGTTGAGCAGGTGACAGGATGTTTCTGTCTAGGAGATATTTTAGCATCTGGGTATGGATGCATTTTTCTAGGATTTTGGCCAGGGGGAAGAGTATAGCAATGGGCCTGTAGTTATTCAGTTCAGTGGAGGTCCCGCCTTTATGTATGGGTGTAACATAGGATATTTTCCAAAGTTTGGGCACATTGTTTTCAACAATTGATCTGTTTATGAGAGTGAAGATTGGGATAGCAATAGCATCTGCTGTGAGTTTCAAGAAATAGCTGAGGAGGAGGTCGGCTGCTGTTGATGAGGTTTTTAGTTTGGAAAGCATGCTTTTGATTGAAGTGATGGAAACTGTTTTGAGGGTAAAGCTTGTATTAGTGTTATTTGTGTTGGGGGACTAATAAGGTTGGAACTGTCCTGTGATATTAAGGATAGAACTGAGTTCACAAAGTGGGAGTTGAATTGTGTTTCAATGGGAACTTTAATGTCAGGGGTGGTTGTGATGGCAGTAGCCTTTTGGGTGGGTTTTAGTAGCTGGTTTACATTTTTCCAAAATGTTTAGGGGTTGTGTTGGTATTTAGTTTGTAATGTCATATAGTAGGATTTTTTTGTACAGCCTAATGCATTTTTTTGTACGGTTGCGCAGTTCTTGGTACTTAGGCTTTCTGTTGCTTTGGTTTTTTGATAGTAAAGCCAGGCAGTGTCTCTGGACTTGAGGATTTCTTTGATTTCTTTACTGAGCCAGAGGTTTGTAGAGGTTCTAACCTTGATTTTGCACAATGGAGCAACAGTGTCTAGGTGTTGTAGAAATGTTTTGTTGAAATATACTACAGTCTGGTCAAGTGAGAGGGTTTTTAGGGGTGGTCCAGTCACAGTTACAGAGTAAAGTATTGAGGACCTCTGGAGAGAATTTTTTTGTGTTTCTAGTGGAGTTATCATCAGTGGTTTTGCATATGCTTGTTCTACTACGTATAAGATATATTATGTTGTGGTCACTTAAGGTGTCTGGGAGACTGCTTGTGTGGGAGTACAATGTGGGATTGTTAGTTAGGACCCAGTCAATGATGGATTCCCTTTTAGATTATTTATCACATCTAGTTGGAATTTTGACTAGCTGCTGGTAGCCATGGAGATTTATTAGATTGCTTGGTGGTTCTGATATACAGGTGAACCAATCTAGGTTGAAATCCCCCAGAATAAGGATTTCTTAGGATAAGAAGTCTTCAAGGCTAGCAGGTGTATTACCAGGTGGAATATAGATCACAATTGTGGTGATGACCTTTTTAGGGTGAAGTTAAAGTTGTGAGATAAGTATGTCCCAATTATTTGGGGAGGGGTAGTAGTTTGTTATTTGATGTAAAGTTAAGCTGGACATACAATAAGGCAGTTCCACCCTTTTTATGAAGTGGTCTGTCGTGTATAATGATATTGTAGCTGGTAGGGAGAACTTCTAAGTTAGTTATGTTTTTATTTAGCCAGGTTTCTGTTAAAGCAACTATGTCTGGGGAGTAGTATGCTATTGTGGGCTGGAGTTCAGGTATTTTATTTTTGATACTTCTAATATTAATATTCAGCATTAAAAGATGGTTGATTTTGCTGCTGTTGTTGATACCAGGGATGACGATAGTGAGGGTATTATGTTTTGACAATTGTGTTGGAGCAGTTTGTGTTGGAGAGGATAGATTTGGGCCTGGGTTGGGGTGGATGTCCCCACTTATGGTGAGCCTGGTGTCAAAATGGTGATACAGATGATGGAGTTTGGTGATGAATGTGATAAAGTATTGTGTTTTATGGAGTAGGAATGAGAGCATATGTGTTTAGATCTGAATCAGTCTGTTATGTAGTTCTTGAACAATTGTGGGCAGATATTATTATAATGTGCAGTGTCTGTATATGAGAGTGCATAATATGGTGTTGTGCTACTAAGTTTAGGGATATTGATAGAGTGATAACTTGTGGAGTTATAAAGAATTATGTGAAGACAGACTAGATTTAGTTGTGTGATAGTCATGGTTTTAAAGTTTAAGTTTGTTCTAGGTGGAGGTGTGGATAGGAATTATAGGGTTGCTCTATACGTGGATGGGTAAGTAGTGTGGGCTGATGTAATAATGCCTAGCAGGAATGAAAGTAGTTGGGAGTATTGTGTGGTGGATCAAGTGGGTGTGGTAATGTGATCTGACTTGAGGAGCTGTGATTGGTGGAGGTGATGTGAGGTTGAGCTTTGGGTGTGGTTTCTACAAGAAGTCTGGTAAAGTGCTAGACTAACAAGCTAGTAAAAGTGCAGTAGAGGAGAGAACTAGCAGACCTAAGGCAAAAGTTGAAGAGAAGACCTTGCCACCACTCAGAAGATTACAAACAGTCCTGGATAGGGCAAATCTGTATCTGGACTAGACTAGTTACAAGAAAGACGGAAAACAAGCGCAAACGTGGACTTTTAAACCAGAAAGTTGAAAGAGGTGGAAGGACTGCCCAAACGGCCAATAAACTACAATTTCTGGGCCAAAAAACACTTCTCTTGTGGTAGATAGGCTACATAGTGCTTACCACTCCCACTGACAAGCTAGATGGCTTCCCTCTGACACAG